>NC_142809.1:61078105-61119267 GCF_049724085.1 Artemia sp. Qi Xiang Cuo | reverse complement strand
GAAACCCTACAATCTGATTTCGACTCAGTATAGCCGTTAATACAACCTCCCCATTTGAACCGCTAATTTAAGCTCCCCACACGCAAAATTCCGCCTCCCCCCAGGTATGCTATTCACAAACCGTCAACTAAGAGTTTAACTGAAAATTACCCATAGAAATAATTAAATGAGGAATTCATATGCAAAGAAATAACTTAAGGTCGAAAAACAAGAACTCCCCTTTTTTTATTAAGAACCCCCCCCCCCCCATTAGAAATACGAGACTAGATTACACAACAAGAAATCGCTTGGGAAGCACTACAACTGCCTATTCATCAAACTTCTTCGACAAGTGGACCCTCAATCATGAGAGGCGGTGGCCACAGGGGAATGGGAGTGGTGTCATTGTCATCCCATTTCCGTTCCCATTTGGTCCTGGCTCTCTATGAAAGACAACTATGCAGATACGAGTTGTTATTACGTAACAATGAAATGCTTAACAAATATATGAGTCCTCAGTCGTGGGTAGTTGTGGTCATGACGGCGGCGGTGGTGTCTGCTATTCCTCGGCAGCCGCCCTGATCTCTAACTCTCTACGTTAGACAATTATATAGTAGAAGAAAATTTGCTGAACAATAAGGAGTTATAAAATTAGAGTTAAATGAAGTGACCCTACAACATGGGGACCCGCTGGTCGACTGTTGTAACTTGTGGTGCGTTGTATCCCATTAGTTATTACAGTCAGGCCGGTGAGCTCTTTTGAGAAAAATCAATTAATTCCTCTATGAAAAGTGACCCGCAAAAATTACCCCACATTACCCCTCTCATTAGAAGACCCACTTTAACAAAAGTGACCGTGCGAGAATATGCAATGAAGATGGAAAGGAAGTCCGATACGTGGGGAATAGGTTGGCACGGGGCGGGTACGCGATTTAATTGATTTCGTGGACAAGAGCCGTGCCAAGGTATTTCTTACGAAGAACAACTCGAACAGGAAAAGGAACCCAAGGATACTAATAAAAATTAAATACCATAAGACTAAAAAGGTCAAGTAAATAATTGTAACTTACGATAAACATTATTAGATTGTAAACGCATCGCTATTACGTGATCGTTGTCATACCTTAATTTACTATAACGTAACATAATTATTTCTAAAACATATTACTACTATGTAATCATTTACTATGAAACAATTAATCAATGTTATATAATAACACATTTACAGATACGGTACATGAGTAAACGTCAACCACTGGTTAAGGGAAACGCCAAAACAAGCGACCATACGGTACGTTGCTAATACTAACCTAAAATCAAATAGAATAAATTAAAAAATACGTAACCATGAGAAGATACCCAAGCCATCCACAATTAAGTAATTGTAGACTAGAAAATGTAACCTCATGGAAACTCAAGAAAAGCCATAGCGCGGATAATATTAATGATTCATTAAAGGACTGGGGACTTATCAGAACAATAGAAAATCTCGACTGTCCAACACTACATTATCTTCTGAAATCTCGAAGGACAATCTTAGAACAAACAATGATCCTAACATTAATGGCAAGATTAGTTCATTATAACTTTAGTGCGCGTACAATGACGAGAACACTCGAACACACCAGACTAAGTGCCAACCTGGCGTTCCGAATTTTAATACAGAATATCCCAACAAAAAATAAAGCTTGTTGTCTGATTATATCGCCGACAATATTTGGTATGATCAAGATGATAACAACATAACTACAATTTGGTCCGTTAAATTTCTCTCCATACTAATAGACCAAGGACATATTCTAAAAGGTGAAAGCTTCCTTAAGGCCTTATACGTCAATTGTGTAAATAACACGTATCTAAATCCAATAAACCCTTCAACAGGATCCGCTATTTTTCAAGTTACCCCAAGGGATTATAAAGACATAAAAAATAACCCTGAACTTCTTCCAAGAAGACGAAAATTTTGGAATCAAAATATTCCCCGGCTTAGACGTAATCGTGAGTGAGCAACTATGCTGTTGCCAATCACACGTAAACTTAAGTTTCTCCGTAGTAAAAATAATAAATGACCCGTTGTCATTATCTCAGTTATGCCGGAAAGTCATTCGACAAAACATGCGAAGGAATGAAAAAACTGCAACACTGGAGAGCCTTCACCTCCCAAACCAATTATTAGTGTATTTAATGCACTTGAATACACCTGAAAGTGTTAAAAATGATATAGTGTTTGAACTCAAGTTTCTCAGTTCAAATGTGTCGTAATGGGAAAATTATCAACTTACCAATAAGCTAAAATATCCAAGTTCAAAGGCGGTGCTGCCGGATGATGCACCCATATTGAAATTAAAAGCCAATATTAGTGGAAGAAACTGTATATATAAATAACCTCGTTGAAACGATTAATAAAAGAACCCTCCAATATTGTCTGAAGTGTTATGTCTATGTAAATTGATTATTATTATTATTTAGAAAGTGCCTTATATGAATAAACTAGTAGTGTATTAATATTTAAAAAATTATGAATTAGAGTAAATGTCACGGAATCTAAATACATTGTTAATATATTGACAAAAAAAGGTAGTTTCTTGAAAGTCTCAATACTTTTAAGCCTGTATAGAACTTTAGAGAATCAAATTACGTTTGAATACACAAATAGCCAGGTGCAAGGTGGCACCGGTGAAAAAGTAGTTCAACTTCGACCTGAAGTTACCTTACGTTCCATTCAAAGTACAAAGTTCATTATTGGCTAATATGGAGCTTTAGAAGAATCGAATTATGTCAAATGAATAAGTACCCGATGTATGAGGAAATACCGGCGAAAAGGTAGTTTGACTTTGACCTAGAGTAAACCATGATTGTAACCAATCTTAAAAAAATCAATTAGACAAAAGTCAATAGAAACTACCTTTCATTTCAGATCAATGGCCAAGGCAATTATCGACACAGAGTTCATTACTATAAGGCATACAAAAGAAAATCTGGTATACTCAGCAGCAATACTCATTGTGAGTAAATCAGGGGAAGAAGTCTTCGCGAAAAAATGGGACGTCAAATATGATTTAAGAAAATGTGACGAAAAATCGTATTGTCTCGGACTACGATTGGCAAATAAACCCAAAAATCGACCCGCGAGAGGGAAATTGGGAATAAAATATCACGGCAGAAAGGGCAAGTACCTCCATTTTATTCAACATGAGATAAGAAAATTGCAAAAACAATATAAAGGTCGGTACTGGTACGTTAAAGGTCCTTGTCAGACAGATTTATTGCTTCTTGACAAATGTAGAAAAAAAAAATTAGTCTACAAAATTGAGGGAAATTCAAACTGTGTAAAATATCAAGGTCAACACGACCCACTTCAAGAAATAAAATACTATAAACAATATCGCTACAATCCAAAAAGCGTAATATACAGAGCAAAAAGAAAAGAAATTATATTTAAAAGAATAAAAACCAATGAATCGAAATTGAAAGCAACCAAAAGTTAAGAAAACCTTCTCTATTGAAGTAGTTTGGTACGCTACAAATCAAAGTCAACCCACACACCCTTTATAATATTAAAGTATTAGTTGAGGTAAACGTGTACCATGTCAAGTAGTAAAATAATTGCAAAAGCAGAACTTAGTTAATTAAAACCATGTAGAATTATTAGCATGTCAGGTGAAGGTAATCTTAGTACTAGGTGGAGGAAGTAACAATTATATATGTAATCAAATATGTTAGTCAATAGAAACTCTTTGGCCCTTTCGTCAAATAGAGTGAATAGTTGATGGACTTTAAAGTAATGTCTTAATATATGTAGTCTCATAAAGAAATCGGGAATATGAAGAAATAATATATATATTACCAAAGCTGAGTTAATTCAAGTAACAAGTATCAAGTTAAAATTTTAAAAAAAAGAAGCAAGATCAAAATTTGAAAGAGTAGAAAGAGTAGGGTAACACAAGGATGAGGACATCGTTAAGAATGGGAAGGATGATAAGTAATAGAATCAATTTTCAAAACCCCGAAATTTTCCAAGTAAAATAAAATCGCCCAAAATACGACCCCAAAAATTAAATTAACCCACAGATCAAGTAACACTTAATTGTCGAATTTAAAATATAGCAAAACAATTGTATTACAATTGTAACTCTATGAAAAAAATCTTTCCCACGGAAAATGTAACAGCAATAAATATCAGCGTGACCAATCGTACATGACAGGCGACCAACAATGTAATTTAACTCTTGAGTTTGAATTTCCAAACTGTCAAGACATGGTAGAATTTATTATACGAATAAGGGTCACTCGAGATACAAAATAGAACTATGTATTCCACTATAATTACAATGTAAAACTTTATTTTGTTCAAGAAAAATTCTAAAGTGAAGTCTTAAAAGTTATAAATCGTATCAAAGTTAATTAAATTCAACTAGCAGATTGGTAAATCCCTGTCCAATAGTAATATGGGACATACAGTCGGAACCAATAGAACCAGTGTAATGTACTTTTTAGCAACACCTGAATGTAACCTTCGGAGAAATCGCAGGGTATAGTACTTTCGAACTTAGCAAGTTTGAGTTAGTCTATTTGCAGTCTATTTTGGAGTCTATGAGGAGTTACATGTGAGTCTATTTGCAGACTATTATCGGTTTAGAATGAACTTTTGAAAACATTTATTATCAGTGAATTAACTATTGCATTGTATTGCCCCATACAACAATTTTATCTTAGTGTCTGTGACTGTGAAGTATTTTTGATATTGCTGACAAGCTTTGTACCGATCATGTGAGTAAAAAATAAATACATTACTTTCTTATTTATTTCTCTTTATGTTAGTATTTCTCAAGATAGTTAGTCCTTGTGGCTCCAATCGCTCTCAAGGGAACCTGAATCCTTTCAATCTGGTTTTGACTCAGCATGGCCATTAATATATGCTCCCCATTTGAACCGCAGATTTAAGCCCCCCACAACACGAAGTTCCCCCTCTACTATGGTATGCTACTCGCCAACCACCAACTAAAATATTAATTGAAAATCCCTATAGAAAGAATTAACTGAAAGTATAAGAACAAACATTTAATTGGGAACCCCCCCCCCCATTAGACAACCCAGTCCATAATGCGGTCAATTTTTCGGAACTTTCACGTTAATTGACTATTTCTTTTTTTTTTACTTTGGTTCTGTTATCTCAGGACTACTAAAACTGTAGTTCTGAAAATAATTCATTTGATTTATAAAATAGACGCAAGAATAGAAAATCACCCTAATGTGTCTATTTTGAAAGATTAAGAAAATTTAAATACAGAATCAACAAAATATATCGACTTGAGAACCAAATACACTGAGTTTAAAGAGGAATTTGAAATAGAAATAAATAGAAGAACCTAGACGACCTACTTCTTTAGGGGCAAAAACCAGAGTGTATCATGAAAAAAGAGGATGTATTTTTGTTATGGCATTGAATAAAATGGAAAACAAAAATTTGTAACAGTAGTCAGTTAAAAGAGAAATGTAGTTTTTTGTCATAGGCAATGCATTAGCGCTGCCTAGGTAAAGAACAATGTTGGCACAATGTATTGTTTACTTTTTTTCATACCAGGGCACTTCGTATCGAAGGAGTTATCATAAAAACTTCGAAAAGGGCTCATTCGATTGGAAATTGAAGTGGATAGTGCCAATATTAATAGCAGAAAGTGATTGGAGGGCATTTAGCCCACCCCCCACGCCCATCAATCACCCAAACACATCCAATCAAAATTTTGACATCCAATCAAAATTTTGAGATTTTGTTCAGCGTAGTTGCTTTACAGATAGAAAATATATTTCCAGATAGAAAATATGTAATAGGAGGTAACTCCCCCACAACCCTCAGGGCAAGGGTTTTAAGTTATGCCCTGGGGGCATATCAGAACGATGTTGGCGCAATGTATTATTTATTATTTTTTTCCTTTTGAGCAGGGCACTTCGTATCGAAAAAGTTGTCGTAGAAACTTCAAAAAGGGCTCATTCAATGGGAGATTGGAGTTTTAAGTGTCAAAAGGCATCGGAGGGCAACTAACACCCCTTCCACGCCCACCATTTCCCGAAACAGATCCAATCAAAATTTTGAGATAGCCATTTTATTCAGCGTAATTGATTTCCTCATAGAAATTATGTTTTTTAGGAGGATAATCCCCCACAGTCTTCAGGGCAAGGGTTGTAAGTTATGCCCTGGGAGCATATAGGGTTTTTATAGAAAGCACTGTCCTAGAAACTTCAAAAAAGACTCAATCGATTGAAAATTCAAAGGGCTAGCCCTTTTTAATAGTCGAAAGTGATTGGAGGGCAACTAACCCCCGTCTCAAACCCAGCTTTACCCCAAACACATCCAATCAATATTTTGAGATAGCCTTTTAATTCAACGTAGTTTTAAGTTCTGGAAATTAGGTATTTGAGGATGAACCCCCCCCCAAGCGCCTTCAGGGCAAATGAAATCCCCTCTCACGACCACCTTTTCCCCAAACACATCCAATCAAATTTTTGGGATAGGCATTTAGTTACACGGAGTAAAAAGTTCAGGAAATTATATCTTTGAGCAGGACACTCCCCCCACAGTCTTCAGGGCAAGGGTTATAAGATATGCCCTAGGGGCATATAAGTTTTATTGAAATATTTATTTCATTGAAATCTTTTCTTATCATATAAGTTTTATCTTGAAAAAAGGCTCTTTCGATTGGAATTTCAAAGGGCTAATGCCCTTTTTAATAGTCAAAAGTGATTTGAGGGCAACTAACCCCCCTTTCACACCCACCTTTTCCCCAAACACATCCAATCAAAATTTTTAGATAGCCATTTTATTCAACGTAGTTGAAAGTTTTAGAAATTAGGTCTTTAAGGTTGACAACCGCTCCCCCTCCTACACAACTCTTAGGGCAAGGGTTTTAAGCTTAGGCTCTGGGGGCATGTAAGGTTTTTTATAGAAAGCGATGTTGTAAAAATCATCAAAAAGGGCTCATTCAATTGGAAATTGAAAGGACTGGTGACCTTTTAATGGTCGAAAATGATTGAAGGGCAACTAACCCCCCTCTCACGCCCACCACTTCCCCAAACACATCCAATCAAAATTTTGAGATATCAATTTTGTTCAACGTAGTCGAAAGTTCTGGAAATAAGGTCTTTTAGGATGATAATCTCAGAGTCCTCAGTGCAAAAGTTGTAAGTTATGCCCTGGGGGCCTCTAAGGTTTATATGGAAAGTTGTTACAGAAATTTAAAAAAGGGCCCATTTGTTTGGAAATTGAAATTGCCCTTTTTAATAGTCGAAAGTTGGTGGAGAGTAAATGACCCCCTCTCACGCCCACCATTTCCCAAAATACATTCAATCAAAATTTAGAGAGAGCCATTTTTTCAACGTAATTGAAAGTTCTGGAAATTATGTATTTAAGGATGACAAGCCCACCAGAACCCTCGGGGCAAATGATGTAAATTATGCCCTGGGGATATATAATGTTCTTATAGAAAGAGTTGTCACAAAAGATAGAGTTGGTTGAGATAGAGATAGAGTTTATAGATAGAGTTGGGTTCATTGAACTGGAAATTGAGAGGGCTAGTGCCAGAACATAATTTGCACTTTACTGAAAAAAAATTAAAATGAAGGTGTATGTCAGTTTAATATACATATACTGATATTTAGTAATTAAAATGTTAATATTATTTGATTTATTAAAGTTATAAAAGTAAAAACATTTATATTTTTTTTCGAGTAAAGTACAAATTATGTTCTGGCCTTAGGGAAGACATAGGGGTTTTGAGCCCAACTTATATTAATGTCTGCTCGTTTTGAGTTTCACTCTGTTATTTATTTTAATTTATTTTTGTTTCGGGTTTCATTTATTTATTGATGCTGATTTACGAGAGTTTCACGCTTGGTAGATTATTTGATTTCATTTTCCTCGTTTTTTGTTTAATGGAGCTCTTTACTTTTCTTTAAAAAACACTATTTTGTGGAAAATTTTTTTTTTAATTAATTTCTTTATCAAATCTACTAAAGTCAATCACTAAAGTCAAGAAAATCTGAAAAATCCCAGTACATAATGTGGTCAATTATTTTGAACGTTTACGTTAATTGACTATTTCTATATATATTTTTTTTACTTGTTGTTCTGTTATCTCAGGACTGCTAAAGCTTTAGTTCTGAAAATAATTCATTTAATTTATAAAATATACGCAACTATAGGAAATCGCCCTAATTTGTCTATTTTAAAGGATTAAGAAACTTTAAATTCAAAATCAACAAAATATATCGACTTGAAAACAAAATACACTAAGTTTAAAGACAAATTTGAAATATAAATAAACAGAAGAACCTAGACGACCTACTTCTTTAGGGGCAAAAACCAGAATGCATCATGAAAAAAGAATTACGCGTGGCCGCCCTTCTGGCGGCTTAGCTTGTGTTTTCAAGACAAATATTTAAGGTGCGAGTCCTGTACTTTTCCAATCAAATGACACTTTTCTTGCTGTGCGTCTTGGTAATATTGTATTAATTAATGTGTATCTGCCATATAATGATCGTTCCATTCGTTCACTTCAGAATTTCTCTTGTGCTTGTAATGGACTTAAAACTTTAATTCAAAAGATATCGGATCATGGGTTGCATTTTGTTATTGCTGGTGATTTTAATACCGATCTGGTTTCTGATAATGTGAAGAATGGTCAGCTTCTTGATTCTCTCCCGGCTTATAAAATTGTTCAAAAGTCCCCTGATTATACGTATATTCACCATTCAGGTAGTCAATCAGACATTGATCACATTATTTGTTCTGTAGCTCTTGTCTGCTCACCAGTTAAGATTCATTTTGACGAGCAAGATCTTGATCACCTTCCGCTGTCTTTTTGTTTATCAAAGCTTGTTGTTTGTTCTGGGAGTATATCCAAGAGTCGTAGTGTACATTCTAAATGGTTTTATAAGCCTGATTGGAATAATGTGAATTTTTCTGTTTATCTCACAACATTGGCTTCACTTTTAAGTACGATTTATGTTTCGTATCAGCTTTTGCAGTGTAGCAAGAATTTTATTTATGCTAAATATGAAATAGACCAATATTATTATTCTATCCTCTCCGCTATGAAAGAAGCTGAAAAAATTTCTGTCCCAATAAAGCGGATCCGAAAGAACACTCAAAAGCCTCTTTAGTCACTTGACCCTAACCTTAAGGCCTGAAAAAATAAAGCTAAATTTTGGCTAAAAGTTTGGATAGATTGTGGTAGACCTAGGTCTGGTAATGTTTTTTTTATTAAACAGAAAACTAAATTAGAATTTAAGAAGTATCTAAAAAGTGTCCGATACCGTGGGCTTGATTTTCCGTCTACGACTAAAGATCGGAGGAAAGAAATTAATTCAAGTAAAACAGACCTATATCGCGTTGTGAAGTTTTGAATGCTTTGAATCATCTTAAGTCGAAATCTATTGATGCTGATGGTATCTCTAAAAAGCATCTAACTACCCAATGTGGTGAACTTGTGTCACATCTTGCACTTTTGTTTCAAATGTGCTTGGCGTCTTCTGTCGTCCCGGAAATCTTTTTGTGTGGCAGCGTGACTTCATGTTTAAAAAGAGGTAAACTGCCAACAGGTTGCTCTTCTTACCGTCCAGTTTCTGTTTCTTGCAATATTAGCAAGGTCTTTGAGTATATCCTTTAACTTGTCTAACTCAAAGTATTTTTTTCTTTGGTGAAAATCAACTTTTTTTCAGATATGGTGTGGGGTGCCAACATGCTCATCGTGTCCTTTCTTCTATTCTACTTTCTAATTCTTCTAAGGGTAAAGGCGTATATCTCTGTACGCTTGATCTTTTAAAGGCTTTTGATTCTATTGTTCATAGCCAGCTTTTCTTTTCTTTGGTATTCTAATTCTTACCTCCGCCTGAAATCTTCTCCAGAAACAACTATTAAAGTGCTTCGAGGTGTAAGGCGGGGAGATTTTTTTCAAAATTTGTATTTCTACTTTTCTGGAAAAGATCTCAGGCACTTATTTTTCTGGTTCTACTGATATATCTTACATTGCCTATGCTGATGACATTCTGTTGATTATTCGTACTAAATCTGCTTTTTCTGTGATGGTTTCTTTAGTTTCTGAGTCTTTCCTAATGGAAGTCTATCCCTGAATCTTGACAAGTGTGAGATCTTATCTTATAATCTGTCTTCGTCTACTCCTCTAGTATGTAATGAATTTCTTGTACTTTCTGTCTCTTCATTTCGGTGGCTTGGTATTGCTGTTTTTATTTCTCTAGCTCTCTTCCGTAAACAGATTGCTGCTGATGCAGTAAGAAAAATTCAGTTCAGTTATTCAAAAATTGTAGCAAACCATGGAAAATATAACAGAAGAGCTCTTGGGCGCTTATTCTCGGCTTTTTCTGATCATTCTGTACTTTATTTTTCGAGCGTTCATTCTGTTCTTAAGCTAAAGGATTTGAAAAGATTAAAGTTACATATTTCAAATTTTGCAAATTTCTTCTTTCTCTGCCGCCGTGGACTAGAAATCAGTATGTAGTTAAAAAATTCTATGTTACGGATGTAACTCGAAGGCTCGGTTATCTACAGACAAATCCTTCTTCATATGCATTTTGAAAAATTGGCCCTTACCATGATGTCTTACAGTTTTTTTCTAAGTTTAAATTAATTGCTAGTGTTTGTTGATGTTCTTTTTTGTTTTTCTTTTTTTCTTTTTTATTGTTATGTTTATACTCCATCTTTACTACTTGTTCTCTTGTAGTTGTGGGGAATAAATGATTAAATTGAATTGAAGAAAAATATACACTTTTGATGTGAGGGGAAGGGGAAAGAGTTTAAAAACAGTCAGAAAATTCAAAATTCTCTCATTATTTGTATGTTTAGTTGTATCGTTTGCCAGGGCAAGATTAGTAAAGTTTCCCTAAAGTGTATTCTGGAAAAAGTGTAACTGAGTAAATTAAAAGACACTGTTGCACTCATTTTTCCTATTGTTCAAAATATAAAAAGAATGGATAAAGGGATCCAGTTGCAACATTGATAGAGTAATTGAGGTCGATTATATTTATAAGTTTACCTCCAAGGATGGGGAGTATAGGTAAAACAAAAGATACTTTGTGTTGTCTGATATTTGAAATGTGATATCTACAATATCCTTGCAGCAGTCTGGGAGTTGGATCAAGCTTTTAGAAACTGATGAAGAAACGAAGAAGGAGATTTCGGCAAGAGGAATCCAAATTTAGATTTGAGCGAGGGGGTAGGGCCCTCAGTTTGAGCCTGTAACTGTAGAAAAAGTTCACAAATGCAGAGGGACAAAACCAATTTTCCAAATACAAAACTGGTATTTTTTTAAATTATTTTAATATGAAAATACCACAGAAGGTATTTACAATGAAAATTTCAAATTATGATATTTGTCATAATATAGGAGGGTGGGGGGGGGGGTAAATCCACTTTTGAATTGACGCTAGAGGTTTAAACTATATGCATAAGCTATGCTCTTGAAATATAAACCCTTATAAGCGATATAATTTTTGTATGATTAAGCACTTAGCTCAATCAAAAATCACCTTGTGCTTCCAGGTTTTTAACGCCTTATGAAATTACACTATAACTCTGAGTGAATTTTGGAGGACAGAGGGCAGGTGAACGCTAAATTGTGGCTTGGAGGAAAGGTTAAAAGTCAAATGATAGACACTATTTGAATCCAAGTTGTTACAATACCATATATGTAATATTCGGAAACAAAACTAAAGGACCCAACTGAAACATTGAAGGAATAATGGACTGAAAGGGGGCTGAAAAAGATTGTGAATTCTAACTTAGGAGATCAAGGATAGCCATGAGCATACGGAATGGGGGTGGTGCAGCTGCCTCCCCCTTAGAGCTTCAAATTTACACTAGATATGGCTGAAAAAGCAGTTGAAAAAAGAAAGATGGGTAAAAAAGCAGTTAATAAAAGGTAGATGGTTGAAAAAGCTGGAAATAAACAGCTGGAATGACAGCATAATAGTCAAACAAGAAGCAATTATCCAAAATGTCTTGAAAAGATTTAGCTCTAATCCAAGCAGATTGATTAATGCTGAAGCTTATTGAAGATTTATGATTTTTGGTGACTACTTATTTATAAAGATTTGATATTTTTTGAAACAACAGAACCGAACTCTAAATAATCAATTAATATATATATGTATATATATATATATATATATATATATATATATATATATATATATATATATATATATATATATATATATATATATATATATATATATATATATATATATATATATATATATGTATATATATATATATATATATAGAGAGAGAGAGAGAGAGAGAGAGAGAGAGATAGAGATATATGTATATATATATATATATATATATATATATATATATATATATATATATATATATATATATATATATATATATATATATATATATATATATATATATATATATATATATATATATATATATATATATATATATATATATATATATATATATATATATATATATATATATATATATATATATATATATATATATATATATATATATATATATATATATATATATATATATATATATATATATATATATATATATATATATTGCCATTTTTTGCCAGAAGAAAGATCAGGGATGCGTGTTTATTTTTGTTTCCAGGGGTGATCGTCTCGACCCAGTGGTCCCAGAATATCTTGGGAGGGCTCATTGGAACGAAAATTTGAAGTTCTAGTTCCACTTATTATACTGGTAAGCCACAACTGCCACCAGTATTCGGGTTGGTAGCCACCGCTGGCACTAGTATTGGGGTTGGTAGCCACCGCTTGCACCAATATTATACCGGTATGCCACAATGCCACCAGTATTGGTGTGGTAAGGTACGTATGTCACCACTTATTGGTGCAAAAATGGTGCTACACCACTTACCAGAGGGAAAACCCCTGGCGGCACCAAATATTATAATGGGATCCCCGCGCTTACCACAACGGTTCTGTAAATATAGGGTGTACTAGTACCCAATTTACAATATACCCTGCCCCAGGGTATGATAACGTGATTGAACGGCTAAAGGGGCCACTTTAAGACCAATGGTACCCATCCTGGGTTACCGCTAATATTTCTAACTATCTCCTTGGAGGTAACGAACCCCCCCCCCCCGTCAATAAAATAATGACAGTATCTAGTAACTCTGTTCCTACCCTGTCTGGGTTCATGGAAAAATAGTACACAATTGTAGAAAACATCTTACTTGTAATCTTTCAAAGCTCACATGTAACAAAAATAATAGGCTTCCCCAAACGGGATCTAAATGTAAACTAACTGAAAAATTCGTTCTGTACAGCAACTTTTCATAGGGGATAGACCTTTGCTTGGCCCTATCCAATCCTTCCGGTCCCCATTCTACTGTTTCTATACTTTATCTTTCAATGGCTCAGACCAGGAAGTCCAAAATAGAATTTAGTTCAAAGCTTACGTATTGCAAAAGAATCTAGCTTAACAACCATAATTCAACTTAGGATTAAAAACTATCTTATAGGCAAATATAATTAAAGAAAAGAAAATGGGTTGTTTATCTGAAAAAAAGGAAACAGGGGTGGAACCCCAACACCTCTTCCCGTATGATAAATGATCACCCACGCGGCACGCCGGTCCACACTTACAAATATAACACTTAACTTCAAAATCACCAGACTTGTCTATCTTCTGTTTTTCCTTCTTTTGTACATCTGCACTGCAGCTAACCGTTGGCTTATTGCTTCACGACTTTACCATCCCCTTGGCTTTGTTCCATTGCCATTCCGTATTTCAATCCAACCAATCAAAGCTATTGTCTGTACAGCTCTCTTCATCAAGCTTGGGATTTCGAAGAAGGAAGAATCCACGAGATTTGTAGAACTTAATCTTGCACAGCAAAATATAAAAATTTCTCATTATCACGAAATTTACATTTGAGAGGAGCAGAGAATGAAATTCTGGTACATTCCATGATGCCAGCCATCATAAAAAATTGGCTGTACTAGCCTCTCTTTCCATGTGTGGAAACAACCCCACATTTCAATTAAACTGTAAATTGCCCCTTGGCATAATTCCAAATAATATAAGGTCGAAAATGCGAAGGCCTGTGAAAACGATAAGAGTATATGGAAATCAGCTAAAATTTTTTGCGAATCACTAGTCAGTTCACTCTGGGTTTCCTTCTCTGGGATAATCAAATGAAAAACATGCGTTGATACTAATTGAAGATGAAATTTGGATACATCTCCCACTTAATACAATTTGCCGGAAATAATTGTCGGTTCCCATGAAGAGTAAAAACTATGAATAGGGTTACTGGACAAAGGTTTGGGTGAAATATGAAGTGACTGGGAGCGAGTATCCCCCAAGGACTCCAGATCAGAGAGGCAAAACCTTGGTAAAGTGATCACAACTTGTCCGCCAGTTGTGCATTGAGGAAAAGGGGTATCTTTCACGACTTCCCGCAGGAGATCTTCCTAGAGGGATTCCTCCCCCTTATAAAGGATCGATATCTGTTTTGAGTTGATAGTACTAATCTAGTTTAGTACTAATAAGTACTAATAGTACTATTAAGTACTAATAGTACTAATAAGTTTTTCCAATCTGAATCGACATTCAATATCTCCCAACTTTCCCCCAACTCGTTGTAGGTCGTTCATCTCTATTTTGTAATCATCTTGTTTTATTCCCCATGGGTCTTGGACCTCTTTGTCCCCCCTGTTATTTATGTTATCAAGGCACAGCCCATCCAACTTTTTATTTCTCGCCACTGCAGGCTGAATCTTCAAATTTTGTCGTTTTTTGCTTTTTTCTCTTCATCTCTACTTTTCTCAGTTTTGTCATTCGCGCAAAATAATAAATCGTCGTTAAATCTGATTTGGACTCCAGTGTTCACCATCTTTGACTGCATTACTTCATTGTAGCTCCGTTTAATATCTCTTTTCTCCGTCTTAGTTTTCTTTTCTTTTGTAGTACCATTAAATGAATCGTCATGAAATTTGAATTGGACTCCAGTGTCCATCTTTGACTGCCTTTCTTTATTGTAGTTTCGCTTTGCATCTTTTTTCTCTCTTTTAGTTCTCTTTACTTTTACCGCAGAAACAAATATTTCGTTATCAAATGGGAACTGAACATTTGGTTTTTCATATTGTACTAAAACTTCAAGAACTTTACGAGGAAAAGCGCGTAAAATAAATTTCGTCTCCTTTTCTCTGATACACTCAGTGTTTCATTTTGTCAATTTTTTTTCGGCGTCTCGCACTCATTAAAGGTGTTCTCACGTTTTCCATTTTCTGGAAATTTTCCCGAAAAACTATTCTCGCGCGTCTTATTTTCAATAATCTGTGGTCTTTTTACTTCCGCATCCCATTTTTGTGGATTATCAACATCTCGAACTTGAGTATCAAGCATTTCATTTTTCCGACAGGGCAGTGCAGCCTCTCAATTTGTTTTATTGCTTCCGTAGTCAACAAAGTTGTATTTTTTTCCGTCTTAGTGTAGTTTTGTAATTTTCTCACTGTTAAAGAAGTCATTTTTAAGGATAGGAGATTTCCCATATCTCCAAAGTCTCCTCCTACTAAAACATCCACTGCTAGCGTAGGTACTAGGCCTACTTTTTTTGTTTTTCTCTGGACCGTACCGTCCTTCTTTGCAATTTCTATTCTTACACAAGCACACGGGCATTGGTGCTTATCTCCATAATAACATACTGTTGTAATATGATTTTATGGTCTATTTCCGTCTTTTTAAATAGGTCCATTCGCACAAAAGTTTGCTCACTCCCTGAATAAATTACAATTTTGATCCACTTTCCGTTTAATTTTCCTGCCATTTTATGTGATTTCACAAACTCGTCAATTTTTCCTTTATTATGGGCTATAGCCCAATTTGTTCTTTTATAGGTTTCTTTCTCATCTCTATTATGGCAATTTATAGAAAAAGGCTCCGAGTAATCAAATTTTACCAGATTATCATTTTTTGAGTATCAAGCATTTCGTTTTTCAGACACGGTGGTGCAGCCTCCCAATTTGTTTTATGGGCCGGTCCACATCCCCCAGTAGTAAACTAAGTAGCAGGTTTTCCCGTAAAAGTGTTTAATGTTTGCGGATTTTCATTTTCTCACGATTGATCCTTAGATAAGTTATTATGGCTATCCGACGGCCTATAAGTAACTTGTGATAAAACGTCCCTTTGTGAACTTCCCCAATGAGTTTTCCTTAGTCCATCAATTGTTTTTGCAATATCTTGGTATTATTTTTTATCGGCCTCCCTAAGGGCCTGTCTTTCTACCTCTCTTTCTCTTTTATCTTTCTCTGTTTGTTTCCTATCTTCCTCTTCTTTTTGCTCTCTGACTTTTCTTTCAGCCTCTATACGTTCTTGTCTTTCCTCCTCTGTTTTCTCTTCTACTATTTTATGTAAAGTAGGGCTGTGTACTTTTCGCGGTCTAGAATTTTTCTTAATTAATAGAGGGATCCTGCCAATAATTTCCATCTGAAATTTTTCAACCCTCTTATTTAACTCTTCGTAGGGTTGAATATTTTCTCTAAGCGCTGTTGTGTACGCCTCGTAAGCAATGTTTTCCTTTTCACCAGAGGGACGAACCCTATCCAATTCCTTATATAGATCCACGATAATCTGTTGACGTTTAAGAACAATCTTTTCATCCTCCTTATATCTTTGCAACCCTCCTCTTAAAATGTAAAAATTACTCTGAATCACTTCAACAATTGCCGACCGTTCTTTTTCGTTTTCCTTAACAATTTCTTCATACATTTGTAATTGCTTTTTATCGGCCACCGTAAGAATTTTGAAAGCAATATTTTCTGCCTTACTAGCTTATTTCAATTCTGCTAGTTTTCTCAAAATCTCCCTATCGCTATGATTAATGCCTTTAGACGCGATTCTTGTTAGAAGATCTTGGTTGATAAATATCTTTTAACGACTATCTAATCTAGAGCTAGCGTTTTTAAGGTCATTTGGTCTCCATACATCTTGGAAATTAGAAATTTTTCGGTTGATGTCTCTCAAAAGCCTCCATATGGGCCTTTTCTCCTCTTTCGGCTTCATTTCTACGTTTCTTTTCTTCCATGTCTATTTCTTTATAGGCTACTCTATCCCTTTCGTCCTCTTTTCAATTCTTTCTAATTTCATCTTTCTCAGCCTCCATTTTTTTCTTATATTCTCAGTGCTCTCTCTCAAATGCCTCCATATTAGCCTTTCTCTCTATTTTCCTACTTTTTCTATGGGCTTTACTCACCCTTCTCGGTCTTGAGTTAACCTTATTTCTGTCTGACATTATTTAGAAATTCTGTAACTTCAAAATACCTCTTCAGTCTAAATAAAAATTCTTTTATCCATGTAACTTCTGGTTTCTCATGAAAATTTGCTGCGTGTCAATTCGCCTGTTATTTTTGCACACTAATTAGTTGAGCGATATATTGATTCGTAACCTTTGTTTTATTATTGTCTGATTAGGCACAGCCCATTCAGATCCTCATAGTTTTATTAATTGATTCCGTATTTTTTTCTCTATATGTAATCACAATAGGCTACTCTGTAGGCTAAATTAAATTGTCTCTTCGAAAACGTGGAATTCTTTTATTATCTGTGCTGTTGATAGCTCCTTTTCTTGCTGCCACCAATATTATACTGGTAAGCCACAACTGCCACCCGTATTCGGGTCGGTAGCCATCGCTGGCACCAGTATTGGGGTTTGTAGCCACCGCTGGCACCAATATTATACCGGTATGCCACAATGCCACCAGTATTGGTGTGGTAAGGTGAGGGTGTCACCACTTATTGGTGCAAAAATGGTGCTACACCCCTTACTTGAGGGGAAAACCCCTGGCGGTTCCAAATATTATAATGGGATCCCCGCGCTTACCAACACGGTTCTGAAAATATAGGGTGTGCTAGTACCCAATTTACAATATACCCTGCCTCAGGGTATGATAACGTGATCGAGCGGTCAAAGGGGCCACTTTAAGGCCATGGGTACTCACCCTGGGTTACCGCTGATATTTCTAACTATCTCCTTGGAGGTAACAAACCCCCCCCCGTAAATATAATAATGACAGTATCTCGTAACTCTGTCCCTACCCTATCTGGGTTCCTCGAAGAATAGTATACAGTTGTAGAAAATATCTTACTTGTAATCTTCCAAAGCTCACATATAACAAAAAGAATAGGCTTCCTCAAACAGGGTCTAAATGTACACTAACTGAAATATTCGTTATATACAGCAACTTTTCATAGAGGTGGACCTTCGCTTGGCCTATCCAATCCTCTCAATCCCCATTCAAAATCCATTTTACTTTTTCTTACCTTTATCTTTCAATGGCTCAGACCAGGAAGTCCAAAATAGAATTTAGTTCAAAGCTTACTTATTGCTAAAGAATGTAGCTTAGCAACCAGAATTCAACTTAGGATTAAAAATTATCTTATAGGCAAATATAATTACAGAAAAGAAAATGGGTTATTTATCTGAAAAGAAAAGAAACAGGGGTGGAACCCCAACACCACTTTTAAGTGACCAAACAAATAGAGGGCAACTAGGCCCCCTTCAACGCTCATTTTTTCCCAAGGTGACCCGATCAAAATTTTGAGATAGCCATTTTGTTCAGCATGGTTGAAAATATGATAACTATGGCTTTTAGGATGACTTAATCCCCCGAAGTCCTCAGGGGGAGGGCTGAAATGTATGAACTTTACCCAATGTTAACATATAGTATTGGTTATTGGGAAGTATACAGACGTTTTCAGGGGGGATTTTTTCTGGTATTGAGGGGAGGGGTAGGTCGTGGGTTATGTGGGAGGATCTTCCATGGGAGGAAATTTTCATGGGAGAAGGGACATTGCTATGAAGGTTGCACCGGATTTCTCGGCATTACTTAAAAAAAGATCAAAAATTAAATAAAAAACGAGTTTTCAGCTGAAAGTAAGGAGCAACATAAAAACTTAAGACGAACCGAAAATATTACGTATATGATTGGGTTCACCCCCTAGTCAATACATCTCTCTTTAAGCCAAAGATTTATTAGTACTTTCATAAGACCTATTTATTCTAATTAACAGCCTTTGTGATTAAGAGGTCATTTTTAAAGAATTCGAAAAATTTTTTAACTTTAGCGTAAAGAGCAAGGTATTGACTAGGAAGCGAACCCCTAATTTACGTATTAACAATTTATGAATATAGAAGTTCGTTACGTAAGTTAATTCGTATATTACTTATATTTATTATTAATAAAAATGTTCGTAAATAAAATTAAACATGTTTCGAGAAAGTTTTATTTAACCAAAAACAGGTAAAATTAATATGCAAATCTTGTTTTGATTATTCATGTACGGTGAGCCAAAATCAAAACCTGCATTAATTAAAAAAAAAATCAAAAATTAAATAAAAAAAACGATTTTTTCAACTGAAAGTAAGGAGCGACGTTAAAACTTAAGACGAACAGAAATTATTCCGTGTATGAAAGGGGCTGTCCCCTCCTCAACACCTTGCTCTTTACGCTAAAGTTTGACTTTCTCACAGCTCTTTTTTTTAAACAATAAAAAACTTTAGCGAAAAGAGCGAGGTGTTGAGTAGGGGACAGCCCCTTTCATATACGGAATAATTTCTGTTCGTTTTAAGTTTGATCATCGCTCCTTCCTTTCACTTAGAAAAACTTGTTTTTTTATTTAATTACAATAAATAGCCGAGTCCAATCTGAAATGAGCAGAAACTCATAGGAACAGGGCTATGCCACCCTTGCCTTCTAAAGATTAGAACATATTTTGACACTTTACTGAGAACAATCATTATTTCAATTTGTGCATCTCTATTTCTCATAATATCAAAAAAAGTAAACAAACTCACAATCATAGCCAATATTTAATATGCGCATTGGCTACTAATATTCATTACTGAAAGTCTTAATAATATTAGATTTATTACTGTTAAAAAGACATACAATTTAAAATACATTTTCTAAATAAAAGCTTCTTATTCCAGTTAAACGTCTATTTTATTTCAGGAGTTGTTCTTAAAGTATTGGAAAAAAAAATTCAAACTTTAGCGAAAACAGCGAGGTATCGAGGAGAGTGCAGGCCTACTCATATACGGAATAATTTATGTTTGCTTTAGGTTTTAATATCGCTCCTTAGTTTAAGTTGAAAAAATTGCTTTTTATTTAACTTCTAACCATTTTTTATTTAATGCCAGTAAAACCAACTCCCCTCCTTTGATCCTCCCCCCAAAAACACAAGATAATTCTCCATGACAGACTCCTCTCATGTAAAATCCGCCCCTGACAAATTTTCCCCGTTCAATTCCATCCTCACTGCCCCCCACCCCCACCTAGGAAACTTCTTGTGAAAAATTACGCTTGGAGAATTGTTCTTGGACTACTTTCATTAAAAAAAAAATTTGTTTTATTTCATTTTTAATCATAGTTCGAATCATGTTTCAAATCACGCCTTCGAGGAAACATTCTAAGGTCCCCCCTCCCCCAATTAAATTTTTTCTCTAGGAAAATTTCCACATGAAGAATTTCTCCCACGAAGGCCAACCCCGTAGACATTTCCTTCACCGCTGAAATTTTTTTCCTGAAAATTCCCCCAGAACATCTGAACATATGAAATCGAGTTGCAATAGAGAAATTTAAGACAAATCAAAAAAATTCCGTATCAAAATTCTGACAAATTCCCCCGGAAATTTCAAAACCCTCTCCCGAACAAATCTATCCCCATGGATAGTTCTTCATGTGGAGAATCCCCTCCGCTGAAGTAAATCCCCCTTGAATCTTTGTATTCTTCCCAATATCAAATAATGAATGTAAACAATATGTAAATTTCATAGCTTTCAGCCCTATCTCCAGGAGCTCGGGGGGGGGGGGGAGAGGGTCTTGTCATTCCATTAGACATAGTATTTTTTACCTGCTTACTTTTTCTCCCATCTTTTCAATTTTAAGTTTCAGTTCGGCTTTTTACTTCCATTAGAAAGTGGGTGTTTTTTTTTTTTTATTGTGAAACCACGTCTTTGTGGTTTCTGTGGAAACACATCTTTACAAGAGGGAAGAGCACGTCATTAAAAATGAAAGCCCTGAGGACTTTTCGTATCCTTAAAAACTTTAATAAACTTCAAATGACAGCAGGGTTTCCAACTGGACTTATTTTATGTCCTAAGGACATTTTCCTTTGTGCTGGGACACAATGACATGATAGAGCAAAAAAGGGACATATTTTAGAAATTTAGGACCTAAAAGGGATACACTTTGCAAATTTATGACATAAAATAGAATATTTTGCTGGTGGATACATATTTTTGTAAATACAAAATTGTCATTTATCACCAAAGTAGTGTTAAAACTACTTATCTAGCACTTAATTTACTTAACTACTTACTTTTTACCAATATTTTACGTTTTATACAGTATTTTTCGGAGTTGCTTGCTCTTTCCTGCAGACAACTATCTGCAAATACTCTTGAAATGATTTACAAAATTGTGTTCTTTCATCTATAAACGATTTTATTTCTCCTTGCTTTTACGCTACAGTCAAAATAATTCGCAAGCAGGCACCTTTTCCGTTAAGAATCGCTTCCGGCTTCCCATAGTCAAGCAAAAACATTCATCTTCTTATCAAGTATTACTAACTGAAAATGAAAAGTTAACAAACGAAAAATTTGGATTCTTGACGATATGAAATCAATTTTATATCGATAGATGTATCAAAAGAATTAGCTTATTGTGCTGATTCCAAATATATAATATTCAATAAATTTAGTTTTACACATCAAAGGCTACGGGCCTGAGAAAATTTGCTAAATTTTCGAAAAAGGTGAAAACACCCCCCCCCCCCTAAATGTCAAAGGATCTTAATGGAAATCACGCAATCACATTCAGCGTATTAGAGAGCCCTACTGTCGAGGTTCCAAACTCCTATGTATAAAAATGTGAAATTTGGTAGTGTTTGCCAGAAGAAGGATCACGGATTCGTGTTTATTTGTTGTTGTTGTTGCTTTTTACAGGGGTGAGAATCAATGGTACTAGCATATCGCAAGAGGGTTCGTTCAAACAAAAATTAAAAGATCTAGTGACTTTTCTAAATGTCCTTTAAATTGGAGGACAACTAGCCCCCATCCCACACCCTTTTTTCATGAAAGTCGTCTGGTCAAAATTTTGAGATAGCCATTTTGTTCAGTATAGTTGAAGGTACAATAGATATGTCTTTGGAGATGACATGACCCTTTATCAGGGGTGAATCTTCAGCATTTTTATTGGGGGGGGGGGGGAAAGAGGGATCCATATCTGGATAGTCAAAGGGCATGAGATGTATTTTTTACACATTATTGAGAGGATCAACTGATCCCCCCTTTCCCACCACCAAACGACACCCCTGCCCCTCATAACCACCAGAGGATGGGCCGCAAGTTATGAAATTTGACCATTGTTTACATATAGTATTTGTTATAGAGAAGTATACAAACATTTTCCAATGGGGGGAGATATCTTCTGGGGATGGATTTCTAAGGGGAGAATTTCCCATTGGGATGGGAAGTTTCTGGGGTTGAACTTTTCAGGGGAAATTTTACATGAGGAGAATTTGCCAGAATTCGTGTACAAAATTTGTAGTTACTTGTCTTACTTTCTCGTTGTTGATCCCATTGTACATGTGGAAATACTTTGAGGGAATTGTCAGGGGGAAGTTTTCAGTGGAGTTGGAATTCTAAGGGAATCCTTATGGGGTGGATTTACCATGGGGGAAATTTTCCATGGGGAAATATCACCAGGAGAAACTCTCCGCGGGAAATTTTTGGGGGAAACTTTCCGGGGGGGGGTATTTTTCACACCTTCTCCAATGACCTTAAAAAGGATCGGAAACTAAATAAAAACAAGGCTTTCTTCAAACAAAAGTATGCTAAGGAGTATTTTTCAGGCAGAATCGAAAGCAAAAAAAATCCTTGAAAAAATTTGTAGCAGGGAGGGAATTATCCAGGGGTAGTTTCTTGGCGAAATATTTTTACATGGGACGCACTTTATATGTAGAAATTGTTCATTGGGGGATTTTCCACGAAGGGGGTAGACTTCCTCGGATAATCTGAAAAAAGATCAGAAATAAAAAAAACTTTTTTCTACCGAAAGTAAAAAGTGACATTAAAACTTGAAACGAACTGAAATCATTCCGTATATGACTGGGGTTACTCCCTCCTCAATATCCTCCTTTCTACGCTAATGTTCCACCTTTTGTTTATTTTTTTTAAGAGCAATTCTTGAAACACAAGGGCCGTCCAAACCTTTTATAAAACTTCTTAGAAAAATTAGCGTGAAGAGAGGGGCATTGAGGAAAGGACAGCTCTCCTAATATACGGAATGATTTCTGTTCGTTTTAAATTTCAATGTTGCTTCTTGCTTTAAGTAGAAAAAACATGTTTTTTTTAATTTAATGAATGAAAAAATTATAAGGTTACAATTTATTTTTTACTTTTGACCAAGGCAGATCCTGTAGAAAGGGTGGTCGTTGAAATTTTAAAAGTAACTCTATTGGAAATTGAAAGTTTTAGTGCCCTTTTTAAGAATCATAAGTGATTGGAGGGAGAACAGCCCCGTCTTCTTTCCCCTAGATACATTCAACAGAAACTTTGAGAGAGTCATTTTGATTTTAATGGTCCAAAGAACTTATAACTATGCCCTCAGCGTTGACACAATCCCCTAAAAGCCCTGGGACAAGGGTTGTAAGCTATACCCCGGGGGCATACAAGGTTTCATGGAATGGATAGTCGTATAAACTTCAGATTGGGTTCATTTGATTGACGTTTAGTGCCATTTATAAGAGTCAAAAGTTATTTTAGGATAACACCCCCCCACACGCCTATCATTTCCAAAAATTAGCAGCCAATGAAAATTTGTAGACATCTATTTTGTTCAGCATTGTTGAAAGGTCCAGAAATTATGCTTTTGGGGATGTCATTCCCACCCAAGGCCTCTTGGTTGGGACTGTAAGCTAGACTATTCTTTCATTGTTTACATTAGTATGCCTTGGGACAGAGCTTCTAGTGCCCTTTTTAAGTCAGAAGTGGTCGGAGGACAACTACCCAATCCCCTCCCCTTGTCTTCCCTTTCCTAAAAGCCTCCGACAGAAATTATGAGATAGCCATTTTGTTTAAAAATTGTCTAAAGAACATATAACAACGCCTCCAGGGTTGGAACAACCCCCCTCCCCCACAGCCCTGGGAAAAGGGTTGTAAGGAATGCCCCGAGGGCATGTACAGTTTTTAAGCAATGGGTGGTCTGTAAACTTCAGATGGGGCTCATTTGATTTGAAATAAAAAGTTCTATTTCCTTTTTAAGATCCAACAGTGATATGAGGACAACTAGCCCCCCCCCCCCGACTCTCTCTTGTTAGAGACCCATTTTGTTCGAAATAGTCCAAACAGCCTATTACAATCCAGAGATAAATCAGCAGATATAAATCCCTATAATGATTAAGACTCAAAGCAACCATAAATTATATGCCGCGCAATAACACTGCTGAAGTGAAGAGCGATGTGGGAATAATATATTATTATATTTGTTTTACCAAGGCACTTCACATAGATGGGGTTCTCGTAGAAACTTCGAAATGAGCTCATTCAACAGAAAATTGGAAACTCTAGTGCTCTTTTCAAGAGTTAATAGTGATTGAAGGGCAACCCAGCTTACCTAGTCCTCAGCAAAATCGCTTGACTATTAGATTGTACCTTATAACATGTGCAAGAAGTACTCTGATTGGCAAAATGCAACCAAAAGGAGTGAAAATACTGACCCTCATGCCGATCATACTTGTCAAGAGGAATTCTCGTAGGGAGATGAGCCTTAAGCTCCCACCAGTAGTTTTTACTGTTTACATGTTTTTATGACTTTAGTGCTTTCCAACTAGTTCATTCTGCATGGATGTACTATATGCATCTTTTTCGTTTTCATTATATTCGACGTTAACTGACGACTTCTAAAGAGGTTTACATGTGGTAAAAAAAACTAGTTTCTAAAATTTCAAGATGGACATAATTATGGACATATTATAGACAAAATGTGGACGTGATTTGGCTGAAAAGGACACATTTTTGGATGCTCAAGGGACATATTCATTTACCAAAAAGTTGGCAACCCTGTATGATAGTAGCGTGTCAGCCAAAAAGAAAGTCGGCTTTCAGACATTTGGTTAAAAATGGACTTGTCCTTGATCTAGAAACTTTTTAAACGGTGCAGGTATATTTACAGTTTATAAACCCACATTTCTTGTAAATAAGAACTTGAAACTTCGGTAAATTTTTCGTTATTCATATTATTGACTTAGGAATAAAGTAAGGATACCACTCGATGCCTTTTTTATCCTTTTTCCAAACATAATAATCATTTTTGTCGGAAATGAATATCAGCCCCACCCCTATATATACCAATTCAGGGTATATATTTGCAAATTAGGGGGGTGGGGGTAAATTTCCTTTCTTATGTAAATTAGAGGTAAATTTTCCCCCCCCCCCCCCAAATGTGAAAATATATGCCCTGAATTGGTAATATATATGGGTGGGAGTAAAATTTATTTCTGACAAAAATAATTATTGCATATGGAAAGAACATAAGAAAAGGAATCGAGTGGTATGTTTACTTTATTCATAAGTTAATAATGTTAATAAAGAAAAATTTACCGAAACTTCTAGACTAGTGTATGGTTCTTTGATATGCCCAGTCTCGACTATTCCAATCACTTTCGACTATTAAAAAGGGTGCTCCCCCTTCGAATTTCCTATGGAATGAGCCTGTTTTGAAGTTTCTACGACAATGCCTTCTATAAAAACCTTATATGCCCCAAGGGCATAACTTAAAACCCTTACCCTGAGGGATGTGGGGGAGTATCCTCCTCGGAAACATATTTTCTATCTGGAAATCAACTACGCTGAACAAAATGGCTATTTCGACATTTTGATTGGATGTGTTTGCGGGAATGACGGGCGTGGGGGGCTGGTTGCCCTCCAATCACTTTCGACTATTAAAAAGAGCACTAGAACTCTCAATTTTCAATCGAATGAGACCTTTTTGAAGTTTCTACAACCACCCATTCCATATGAAGTGCCCTGCTCTAAAGGAAAAAATAATAAATAGTACATTGTGCCAACATCGTTCTTATATGCCCTCAGGGCATAACTTAAAACCCTTACCCTGAGGGTTGTGGGGGAGTGTCCTCCTCAGAAACATATTTTCTATCTGGAAATCAACTACGCTGAACAAAATGGCTATTTCGACATTTTGATTGGATGTGTTTGCGGGAATGACGGGCGTGGGGGGCTGGTTGCCCTCCAATCACTTTCGACTATTAAAAAGAGCACTAGAACTCTCAATTTTCAATCGAATGAGACCTTTTTGAAGTTTCTACAACCACCCATTCCATGTGAAGTGCCCTGCTCTAAAGGAAAAAATAATAAATAGTACATTGTGCCAACATCGTTCTTATATGCCCTCAGGGCATAACTTAAAACCCTTACCCAGAGGGTTGTGGGGGAGTATCCTCCTCAAAAACATATTTTCTATCTGGAAATCAACTACGCTGAACAAAATGGCTATTTCGACATTTTGATTGGATGTGTTTGCGGGAATGACGGGCGTGGGGGGCTGGTTGCCCTCCAATCACTTTCGACTAAAAAAAAGGAGCACTAGAACTCTCAATTTTCAATCGAATGAGACCTTTTTGAAGTTTCTACAACGACCCATTCCATATGTAGTGCCCTGCTCTAAAGGAAAAAATAATAAATAGTACATTGTACCAACATCGTTCTTATATGCCCTGAGGCCATAACTTAAAACCCTTATCCCGAGGGTTGGGGGGGAGTGTCCTCCTCAAAAACATATTTTCTATCTAAAAATCAACTACGCCGAACAATATGGCTATCTCAAAATTTTGAATGGATGTGTTTGGGGGAATGATGGGCGGGGAGGGGGGGGCTAGTTGCCCTCCAATTTCGACTATTAAAAAGGGCACTAGCCACTCCAATTTCCAATTGAATGAGCCTTTTTTGAAGTTTCTACGACAACTCCTTCGATACGAAGTGCCCAGGTATGGAGAAAAAAAACAACACATTGTGCCTACATCGTTTTTTAATGGTTTTCGTCTTTAGAGGCACATTAAAGGCAATAGGGGACCAAGGAATCAAATGGGGAGGAAAAACTCTCCTGGACTTAGATTATGCTGATGATTTAAGCATCCTAAATGAAATTGTGAGAAAAAGAAAGAACTTTTAGAGGTTTTGCGAGTTCTGGGTGCTAGAATAAGCTTGAAAATAAATATTGAGAAGACTAAGTCACTAAGGCTAGGAATAAGTGAAGATTAAAAGATTACATTGGTGTTAAAAGTAGAATAACCAAGGCTCAGGGTGTTTTTTCAAAGTTAAAAAGAAGTTTGGAAGGATAGGAATATAAGTTTACAAACCAAGATTAGAGTATTGCAAGCTACAGTGAAGACAGTGGTAAAATATGGCTCTGAAGCATGGGTGTTCCGAAAAGTAGATGTAGATTTGCTAGATGTTTTTAAGAGAAATTGCCTACGGATTGCTCTGGGTACCCGGCTGAGTGGCTGTCTTTCAAATAGTAGGCTTTAGCAAAAGTTTGATTCAATCCCGCTTTCCATGGCTATAATGAGAAAAAAAGTTGAGAGTGCTAGGGCACACTCTGTGGTTGAAGAATGACAGATTGCCATAGATTGTCCTTTTCGACAACCACCTAGGGCTAAACTTGAAGCAGGTCGTCCGCGGTTGGGGTGGGGGGATGTCATAAAGATAGAATTATAAGAAATCGAAACTTCCTAGGAGGTGTAAAGATGGAGACTTTGGATAGATTGGGATGGAGGAAGAGCGTGCGTAGCTGTGTTGGCGGCATGGTGCTGTGGTGACTTGTTAGCAGCAGTAGTACTAGTATTGTCAATATTTTAAAGAAGATCAGAAAATAAATGTTGAAAAATTATTAACAAGCATTATATCATATCCTGTATTGTATAAAATACGCTGCAAAGAATACAAGGTCTTAGGAATCAAAGAAAATACATGGAGGGAGGTGGCAAAACGCTTGATGGATCGGTAAAAATGTGTTTGGTATCTTTGAAATGAGTATACTAGCTCTTAGTAAGTAAAGGAAAAAAAATATCACAAGCTTTTTGCTGAAAATCTCCTGTTCCCTCTGTTTACATTAGTACATATTTTAGGCTTACGCCAGACCAATAGAATATTCATAATATAATACAGAACATTCAATTAAAAGTGAAATAATTAAAGCTAAAAAGATCACCTTAAGTGCGAATTGTTTCGCCCCGCGAACTAATTTTTTCGAAACGAATTTTCGTTTAACCCCGCGAACTAATTTTTTCACAAGCAATATATTTTGCCCTCTGTCAGACCTTTACTTTATTATTAACGATATTAATGGTTTTGTTTCAAATCTCCTTATTAGACAGAAATATGTAAATTTTTTCGAGATGACCTTGTACAAAATCGAAAAGGTTTATAAACTAAGCGTATTTAGAGGGAGAGGGGAAAACCTTACTCTAGAAAAAACCCTGGCTATGTCCTTTGTTGTATGCGAAGCGTTATTTTTCATATTAGCGTAGCTCCCATTAACAATATTTTTCTGAATTTGTTTTTTTATATGTGGTTTTGGTCACTCGACGTAAGGAGCCCCGGAATTTCAGATAAATTTCCAGCAACAAAAAGAAACTTCATTTTATTCACGTATTACAAGATATTTAAATAAGTACCCAGCATTCATGATTCAATTGCAGGCTTAAGCTGATTGGCTTACCT
Source organism: Artemia sp. Qi Xiang Cuo (assembly GCF_049724085.1). Classification (NCBI taxonomy): domain Eukaryota; kingdom Metazoa; phylum Arthropoda; class Branchiopoda; order Anostraca; family Artemiidae; genus Artemia; species Artemia sp. Qi Xiang Cuo. Next base: position 61,090,480 of record NC_142809.1, on the reverse strand, counting down.
TAAATGGTTTTCTTGGAATATTAAGCCTATATAGCTCGCTTTGAAATATCTTAAGGCTTTCAAGTTTGCGGTAGATCTCACAGTATCCAGCCGCGAGAAAGAGAAGATCTTGGCGCTGCTTGTTTTCCCAATATTCCAATTTAAAATGTGCGCTGCAATTTAAATTCCCGCCAGTTGTGAAGTGCGGTCCGTAATACTTTTTTTGTTACAAAAACCGATAGAAATTCATCGGCAACTGTGGGAAGTGTATGGCAACAACCTAATGAATGAAAGTTCAGTGCGAAAATGGTGTACCCGATTTAAAAGTGGCCAAATCAAAGGGAATGATGAAGAGAGGAGTGGACCCCCAAGCATTGTGACAAACGATCTTCTCACCAAAGTTGATGAGAAGATTCGTAAAAACCGTTGCTTCACAATAACTGAGCTTTTGCTTTGCTTCCCACAAATTTCACGGACTTTGTTGTTTGAAATTGTGACTCACAAGCTTGGCTACAAATAAATTTTTTGCAAGATGGGTGCTAAAAACGCTTGCAGACCTCCATAAAGGTGAGAGAATGGGAGCAGCCTTAACATTTCTTGACGACTACCACACATATGGCGATTCGTTACTGGATCGAATCGTAACGAGTGACGAGATGTGGGTGAAGTACGTCAATTCCAAGAGAAAATTGTAGTCTATGGAGCGGGGGCACACAAGTTCCTAAAAAAGAAACAAAACAATTTGCAAACCTTGTCAGCGAGGAAGATTATGGCTACTGTTTTTTGGGATAGGCAAGGTGTGCTGCTTATTTGGTTTTTTGAACGTGGTACAACAATCAACTCTGATCAGTACTGCCAAACATTGCACAAGCCTAGAAGAGCAGTGCAGAACAAGTGCCGAGGAAAGTTATCGTCAATAATTTTGGTTTTTTCATCACAATGCCCGACCTCACACGGCAAATCGAACTGCAGAACTTCTTGACTAATTCAAATGGGAGATTTTCTCACATCCACCCTACAGTCCCGACCTAGCAACCGAGTGGTTTTCACTTGTTCCCGAAGATGAAGAACTGGCTAGCAACGAAGCGTTTTGATGACGACGACGAGCTCCGGGCGGTTGTCACTGAGTGGCTGAGATGGCAGGTGGCGGCTTTCTATAGATGAAGGAATTTCGAAGCTTGTCCACCGCTACGACACGTGCCTTAATTTGTTTGGTGACTATGTAGAGAAGTAGCATTTTAGTCACTCTTTCAGATGTATATAATGAAATATTTTTCCTGTACCTAATTTTTGTTTTATTACAAAACGTTCCCTAGTTTCTGATATAGGGAAGGTGCTTTAGAAACTAGTCAAACGGGTTTCTTTCAATAGAGAATTGGATTGCAAACCGTGGTTTGTCATTGCGTTTATAACATTTAAACTATTGTTTTTTTGGGGTTTAGGGGAAAAAAGTTACCTAGGTTAGGTTATTTTACGTATTTAATATATGCTATGCTTTACCCCTCCCCCCCTAATTTGCAAATATATAGCCAAAATTTGTTGTAAACTATTATATTTTCATCCTATTTTGTTTCATTTCATAGCATTAACCAAACTTCACTTTTTGCTTGGGTTCCAGCTAATACAACAGTACCCAAAATTCTATTTTTTAGAGTTTCGGTTACTATTGAGCAGGGTCGCTCCTTACTTACAGTTTGTTACCACGAAGTGTTTGATTCAAATTTAATGGGTTACGCTCTATGTATCTTGGTTGATAGATCTTGCTTACTGTATTAATCATATAATAATAATAATAATAATTTATTTTTAACCCGCTAAGGTAACAAAAGCGGAGTATAAATAAAAGAAAATACAATTACACAAATACACAAATACACAGTAAACTCAAATACACAGTAAATACACTTTACTCAGATACACAGTAAAGACACTAAATCAATGAAGGAGGCGTACAAACCCATGATGAGCTGGGAGAGCCTTCACTGTCTGGGGGAGTTTATCAGCAAGCTCAACTAGCTTTTCAGTTATATCAGGAAGCCCAAAAACTGAGACAAGGTTACGGTTCCGGTACCACGGAGGCAAATACAGTAGAAAACGCGAGAACCGAAAATAATAAGAACGTAATGACCGGGTATTTTTTCGCCCAAGAATGGGATAAACACCAGAAAGGAACAAAATTGAATGATCAGTAAAAACAGAATACAATTTAGCAAGGGTCTTCCTACTGTATTTCCCCCGATTGGCAACAATTTTGGAATAAGATACTTGGATCTTTTTCTTACAATTCGCCACGGCTTGTTCTCGGAGAGATTTAAGATTTTTAGCAATGTTTATACCCAACCACCGAAAAGAAGAAACACATGGGACAGAAAAAGAAGCGCAATCTAAAGGCGAATTACAATAACTATTAAACGAAAGATATTCACATTTAGAGAAATTCAGTGATAGACCAATCTTACTAAGGTTTGTTGCAACAGTAGATACAGAAACAGAAAGACCTTTTCTAGTCCTACTAATTAGAAGTATATCATCAGCATACGCTATGTAAGAAAGATTAATCGCCTGAAAAATACAAGTGGTTGGGATAGAAGATAAAACAGAAGAAATACAAAGTTTAAAGATAGAAGGGGAAAGGACAGCACCTTGTCTGACACCACGCCGAACCGGAATTTTAGAATCGGAAATAACCCCTTCAGCTTTTATTCGTAGAAAAGAATTGGCATACCAATAACGAAGGAGAGAAACCAGAGAAAGATTAATGCCATGACTAAAAAGGGAAAACAGAGCTTGTGAGTGGACGACGCTGTCAAAAGCCTTGGAAAGGTCCAAGGCGCAAAGATGGAGTTCAGATCCCTTTTTAGTCGCATCGATAAGAAGATTAATTAGAACTCGATGGGCTTGCTGGCACCCTACCCCAGACGAAAATCCAAGCTGATTTTCGCCAAAATGTGCACTCGATATGGACGGAAGAAGAACATATTCAAAAACTTTACTGAGATTGCATGACACAGTTATTGGCCGATACGACGAGCAATCGCTAGGAGGTTTCCCTCTTTTAAGAATGGATGTTACAGACCCACATAGGAAGCTATCCGGTACCGCAGACGCACACAAGCACATTTGAAAAAGCAACTGCAGGTGTTGAAAAAGAAGTGGGCAATCAACTTTTAAATGGTTGGCAGAAATGCCATCACAATCGAGGGAATTTGATTTCAACCTTTTTACTGCCTGCTGAACCACAGAGAGCTCAACAGACAAAATCTGAGTTTGGCTCAGCGATACGGGAAGTGCGGCAATGAGAAGTTTCGAAAAAACCGAATGGACATGATAATTCACTGAACTAAAAACATTACTGTAATAACTATGCCATCCACCGGCACTAATCGGGCTTGTAGCAAAAGAATCATCAAGTTTTTCAGAATTAATTACCTTTTGCCAATCAGATTTACTTAACGGGAAATTCGATATTTTTGATTTAGTCGAGCGCAGGTATTTTTTATATTCTAATTTTGTCTTTTGCTTTAATTGATGAATAACCCCTTCAGACGGACGACCACAAGAAACCCAAATCCGCAACCAAAACTTTGCTTTATTTTTAATCGATTTCAATTCAGGATCCCACGACCACTCCGGTTTACGCGTGTTTCGCCTGACTCGCTCCTGTGGTACAGCGGTCAATTCAGCTGTTTTAAGGCAAGATACTAATTTTAGATAATAATCATTTAGAGTATTTTTATCATTTGAAGACTTACAACTAAGCTGTAGAAGGTAGAAAGGAACTTGAATTTGAGCAAGTAGCATAGCTAGCGTAGAAATATACAGCGATAAATTTATCTTATTCCAATTTCGACGGAAAACCCATCTTCGTCCTGCTTGTAAAGCATTACGATTAGTACAAATCGGTATTTGAAAAACAAACGAAATCGGTAGGTGATCTAAATCGCAATGATCTTCATGAACAGTTACAGTAGAAACGGGTAGGCCCGGAGAACAAACAACATGATCAATATTACTTTGACTACCGGAATGATGAAGATAAGAATATTTACAAGTTTTTTCAACCAGCTTAAACTGCGGCAGCGAATCAAATATCAAATCCGAGCGAATATTCGATGACAGCAGGTCAGCGTTAAAGTCTCCAGCGATCAAAAAACGATAACCTTGATTTGAGACGGATTCCAAAAGTTTCTGTAATACACTGCAAGTCTTAGCGAATCTGTTAAGAGACTGAACCGATTTTCTGTCACAAGGCAAGTAAACATTTACGATCACTAAATCGTTAATCCGCACGGCCAAAATGTTAGGATCACTGTGAAAAAGCACAGGCGAGTAGCAAGCAACACTATTTCGGTTCAGTATACAAGCACGCCCACCCGACGGCCGTCCGAAAGTAGTTCGTGCCGCCGATACTAAAACGACGTGATTAGCACTTCTTTTTAGCAGGTTTGTATTAGCCGACGATAATAAGTGTTCTTGCAAACAGACAATGTCATAGTTACATGCAAGTTCGTCAATAATATGCTCTTTTCTTCTGGTACCATTTATGTTGTACGAGACAGCTGAAAAGGACTGCATCATTTTCGGGCACTACTCGAAACGCGAGACTTGAGCACTGGACATTTCAAACTAAAGGATGTATGATCACCGTTGCAGTTCGCACATTTGGGGCTATTTTGGCAAGGCATTTCCTTAGTGGCAGTATGATTACCGGCACAACGAGCACATTTATCAACAGGACTGGTGCAATCCTTCATCATGTGATCTGGGGATCGGCATTTGAAGCAGCAACGGGGTACACTGATGAAATCGTACACACGGAATATTTCGTAACCTATTTTCAGGCCGTTCTTGATGGCATTGCCTTTTGCGAATGTATCCGAAAACTCTAGCTTAATTGTTTGTGAAGAGCCGAAACGAGTGGCTTCAGTCACACCAGGGTACGAATTTAGTCCAGCAATGTCAAAATCCTCAGGGATACCTCTAGCAATCCCAAGGTGACGCTTAAGCACAGTTTTAGTGGTAGCACCCGATGCGGCTGCACTAATCGAATTGCAGAAATCCGAAATAACAGATTTCTCAATGTTGACATACAACTTGTCACCTCGTGGGCGGACACTGGAAACTGACTCGTGACCTGACAATTGGTCTAAGAATTCCTTTCGACTGTTGGGGTTGCAAACTGTTTGCGGAAGGTTTGAAACAATCACTGTAGCATGGCTACTCGATAGTGAAGAAGCAGCATCCCCAGGCTGGGGTAGCGGTGGAAAATTGGCTGAATAAGACTCGAACTGATTGGATATAGTTTTTAGATGCAAGTTCAGTTCATTGACTTTCGAGAGCAAAGCCGAGTAAGCCGAAGCCGGGATAACTGGCACTTCCGAAGGGCTTCGAATGACGAAAGTCGGAATTGTAAAACAATCTGAATCACCTTTTCTCAGCATTTCCAAGATATCACCAAGGTGATTAGATGGTGCCTTCGTTCCGTTTCGCTTCTGAAATAGCGCATCAGGATCCAGCTTCAAGCCCAGCCATTTCTTTGCGATCACAATCACTTCGCAATCAAAAAACTCCGCTCCAAATCTTCTGATAGTCTCATCATCTATTCCCTCGTCCTTGTTTCGCTGAACGAAATTCAACACGGGCGAATAATGCAAATTCTCACTCTGTTCAAACATCATGACGTAACAAGCTCTATGCACAGCAGCATGGGATGTTGCGCGCACGACTGACGAATTCTACTATTTACAGAATACAGAGCTATTTAAGCTAATAAGCGAGGGAAGCGTAGTTTCTTGCTACCTGATCCCCGCAGTTTAAGGGAGTAACACTCCCGGCAGGTACAACGGCCCTTGCGACAAGAAACTCCCCTCTTCTGCTCGCTTATTAGTAAAATATAATAATATGAACGCACTGATGTTGAAATTGGCGATATAGATGGCGTGCCAGTCTACTTCAGAAAAAAGATGGCGTTGGCGAAAATACCCAGAGGGAAAGACCTGTTCTAGGAATTGGACAAGATCTCTCAGTTTAGGTAAAAAAATATCTGCGAGAAGAACTATGTAAATAAGAAGAGTACCTACCTGAGCCCATCCGTGATAACCTGAGCCCTACCTGAGCCCTACCATGAGCCCAGACGATGGAATTGTACCTAGAAAAGCAGAATGCGCTAAATAAAGATATTTTTGACCCACAATACGATCAAGCGGTAGAAAATAAACATTTAGGAAATAATTTTTTTTTCTCGTTAATCTGTGAATATAAATGAAAACGAGGGGCGTAGAACGGATTGGGCTTTATATAACATAGATATTAAATTGATATAAGTTATAAATGCAGAAAATAGAAAAGTCTGTGAATTGAGCTAAAAAAAAATTCAAGTTAGTTTAAGCCCAATAAGTTTTAACTCCTCTTTTTCACTTGTAAACGTTAAAAAACGTAAAACGTTGGCTTAAAACGTTATCTTATTTTCTCGCCCCTCACTCAGTGAGGTAAGTTTAACTTTAGTTTTGTTTAATATTTTGATGATTGTTTGGAGAACTCACTTTTGCGACTAAAAAAAAAAAAATTAAAATTCAGCTAAAAACAGTAAAAAATAGATTAGTTTATCAAGTTAGAATTTGCCTCAATTGGAAGTAACCTTTTCGAAATATTTAGCGACCTGGCAAATCTGTCTATGCTTGGTGACTAATATCCATGTAAGGCTTTATCCAGGGAGGGGGGTCGGAATTTGCCCTCTCCTCAAAATTTTTGTCCGACTCGTAAAAACAACAAAAATTGCACGTATACAAATTTTTCATCCGGTTTTTAAAGTTTTGTTTTGTACTCAACATAGGTTACTCAATTAGGCTGGAATTGGTCATTTGGCACTCCGTGTTGTTATCATGACATGTTACATATGGGAGCTGACGAGACATCTGAAAATATAATGAAACATACTTTCAAAATCAAATAATTTTGACTCCATTATATAGATCGTAAAGGGTTCTCAGTGGTACCTTTTAATCAAGGGTACAACCATTGTAGAAAAAACATAAAAATTATGAGGTAAATAAACCTTGCCCCTGTATACATAGTTCTTTTTCTTTTTAACCGCAAGAGAGAGAATTAAGTTTTAATTCCAAAATAGAATTATTGTCTTACAGTAAGTTTGATTGTGATGACTTATCAACACCTGGACACATGGGATAGAATGCCCTCCAAGTTTGCAGGGGAAAATAAAAATAGCGATATGAACTTTTATTTAGTGCATGACAGCTCTTGAAAGACTATTTCTTTTTCCAGAGCGGCGAATGAAAATTTGAAAAATAAAGTCTCTGACTTGGAGATAGGCCTATCGAAACTTAGAGAAGAAATAGAATTGAAGCAACAAAAAGAAGAGAACACAGAAATGCAAAGCCCGAAGGAATTTTCCTGAGCGGCGAATGACAATTTGAAAAATAAAATCTCTGACTTGGAGTTAGACCTATCGAAACTTAGAGAAGAAATGGAATTGAAGCGACAAAAAGAAGAGAACGCAGAAATACAAGGCCTGAAGGAAGAACTAAATAAGATGAATATCACTTTTGAAAAAGAAACGAGCTGAATTCAAGAAATACAGACGACACTTGAAGGAAAAGAAGCAGAAAAACTGACACTTTTGCACGAAATTGATGAGCTGAAAGGAAAATTGGCGAGTTTGAGTAAATGTATAAAAATTACTACTTTTGAAATTGATATTGATAAGTTGTATCTTGTTAAAGGATGTATACAGCCTTGTTTTTTAATATGAACTCTTTATTTTAAATAATGAAAAGTTTGTTTAAGTAAAGGTAAAACTAGGCTATAATAGTAGTAATGTATTTGACCCTCTTTACAAAGATTAAAGATGCTGTTATAGAAGAGTAAATGAAGAAAAAATGAAACAAACAAACAAAAATGCTATATAATAAGTAAAAAACATAATGAGTAAAACACAAGGAAAAAGGAATTTACGTAACATTCAAACAAAACTACAGCTAGGAAATTAGGAAATGAAAACACCTCTTATACGAACACTATTCAAATACAGATGCAAGGAAAAAGAACACAGTTCATTTAAACGCAGTTCATTGTTTAAACACGCTTCATATTCGAAGGAAAATGAACTGATACGTTCTCTAGCTGTTTGGAATGTTAACGAAAGTTCGTCTAATTTCATGGTAATATAAAAAAACTTTTTTTGTTTTATTTTCTTGATCCTGAAAAGGGAAGTTCAAGAAAAGTTTTTAAATAAAAGACATAATGAATAAAATAAAAATATAATGTATAAAAGTAAAGATTTAATGAAAAAATGACTAAATATGTTAATTTCTTTGTTTAAAATAAAATAAAAATATCTAAAGAACTGTCTACGGATTAAAACACGTTCAATCTTGTTAAGAAAACTTTCAAAATGGTATAATAAAAATATATTGTACGCAAATATTGCATTGTACACTGCCTCCTTGCCAGTTCTTATCGAACTGCCCTTTTATTTTGGCTAGCATACCACAAGTCTGTCAAAATGTTTCCTTGATAGCTTGAATAATAGGAGTTCCCGTATTTTTTGTAGACGCATCAAAAGGTATTCCCAAATAATTTAACGTAACCGTGCATGCCATTGAGGATGTCCCAACTAGAGACTCTTCCGAAGAAATACAAGAAATTTGGCATTAGAAGCCTCTAAGAAAAGATTTATATCTGAAAGACTAGCCTGGACAACATTAACGGTGGTTTGAAGTAAATCAAAATATCTAGCAAAGCAATACCATCAGCATAATATAGATACCTGATATCAATGAACCAATCAATGAGGAAAGGGGGAATAAATCTAGTAGCTATTTGGATAGTTTTAAAATAGTTTTGGATAGTTATTGAATAAAACTTGACTAATAATTGAACTTAGTTTAACTCCTCTCTGTACTAGAATACGAACGCTAAGATGAATACCAGAGCGCAAGGGTGTATCCAGGATATTCGTTCAGAGAGGGGGGGGGGCCTTTTTTACGGGAGTTTTTACTTACGTTTTTACATTTCAGATACATTTTATTTAGACCTGGTCCCCCCCCCTGGATACGCCTTTACCAGTACACACCTTAATATGAACGCTATAAGTGGAATATGAAAAATATAACGGCATGGAAAAGGTACTACTTGAAATAGAAAAGAGAAAACAAAACAACTGTCAACGATATGTACGTATGCAAACTATTTTCTTCTCAGCATTGATTGTAAAAACCCTTGATGTGCCAAGGAAATTGAAATCTGATTTTTTTTTTTTTTTTTTAAATCGGTTAAATAGAGACTTGGACAACGATCTATATCTTTAAAAACTAGGAAAAAATTGGGAACTGAGCTTTGTCTTTAAAGGACCACCACATGGAGTTATGCTGTTTTGGTAGTAGTGGGCGTCAAATTAACAAAAAAGAAACAGGGATGGAAAATCAGTAAAAAATAAGCCGAAATGTGGTACCAAACAGCTTAAAAAGGTTTAGCATTCATATGAAAATGTAGTTGTCTTTCGAAGCAACAGATTGTTGTTGTTTAAATTTCTTACGGACGAAAAGTGTCGTCAAATTCAACTGATTAATTTTGCCGGCCATTCTGACTAAATATAATACTACCCTGAAAACTTCACAATTCAAAAACAACCAAAGGGAAATTGTCATAAAATCAAAATTTTCAAATACGAACAGACCAAAGATGCGTCCAGGGGATAAAAATCTTTCTGTTTTGATGTCCTTGGTATTTAAAAAAATATTTCTGCCTAAAAATGCATATTTTGTATTATTAACACCTCGTGAACAAATTTCTACCTCGCGAGCGAGGCTACGATGAATATTCCTGTCACATCAACTATGGCATTGAAAGCCTTTTGATATCATCATGGATTTTTGCTAAACGAATTTTAAGCAAATCTGAAAGAAACACTTGATATGAAATCAAGTTTTTCTTTTAGTTCTTTTAATTATATTATTCATTATTTAATTATTTGATTTCTATCAAATCTGTCTTTATTTAAGCCTTTATAAGCATTAATTTAAGTTTTGAACATATAATAGCATTAAGAAAGACTGCTATAAAATATATAAAATAATATTTTATTTCAGCTACGGTAATTCAAAAAGCGTTACTCGACTCTTTTGTAACATTTACAATAAATTTAAGAGAGAAAAACGGGTTTAATGTGAATAAAGCGATGGAACAAAAAAACAAAGAAAACAACAACAAGCTTTGAATAATAAAAAAATCCGAATATTTCGGCTCCACGTCCGGGATCCTTTTTCAACGAAAAAAAAATTGAGGAGAAATTAACAAAATTTTACATTTTTTTTAGCATTATTTAGTTAAAAAAGACGGCTTTTTTGGATTAAGACTCCTTGATCAGCACATTTTATTGAAGTTATAAATACCTCTTCACCTGTACTGAAGCTTGGAATTGTCCAGCCAGAAACAGCTGAGAGTCCAGTTTTGGGTATGCAATTCTGTTGCTTCGTTATTAAGAGTGAAACGCCGTCAAAGAGTCAACCTGTGACATTTCAAGATGGAACTCCCAAGTAGACTTTTTGAGCCGAGGTAAAACTATACGATCCTTTGTCACATGAAATGGTGTCCAAGAATAGGTTATCCTAAGAAATCCTCTCGAGATATTCAAGAGAAGGCTCAAAAGTTACCTCCGCTACTAGTGCAGTGGTTACCCTTCTCAGAAGGAAACAAATTAGATTCTGAAAATTTCTTTACTTCTACTAATACATTAATTCTAAAATACTTACTTGCATTATTCCTGAAAGTGCTTCACTTGATGGATGCTCAATTTCTTTGCTTGATGTCGTCGCTGACATTTATCGTCCATGGCATCAAGTGAGGTTACTATCAGGACTAGCGGCTTGTCATCATCTAAGATGGAGTCATGAAGCGTGTTAGAAATAATTTACATTTTGTTCCCAATGATAATTTCCATAATAAATCCGAGAGAGAACTCTACGGTTAACTAGCAACCGTCAACCATTCAATAATATAGGAGTAAGTAAGGCATCAATACCCACTTTGACTCCTAGAGTTTAAGCATACAAAAATGCCACACACAAAAATGAATCACTCTTCATATTTTGGAGAACCGTCTCCAACTACTTTAGTTTTAAACGTAAAGCCACAAAATTTTTATTTAAAAAAAAAATGCTGTGACTCAAAAACTGGTCTTTCTTTTTTAATTGCTAAAAATCTCATAAAAAGCAGCCAATCATGTTTTTTGTTTTCTTCAGTCGCTAAAAATTTAACGGCAGTAAATACAATAACGCTTAAAAAGAGGTTTATTTTTCCCCTCCCGCAGTTTGGATATACACTTAAGGAATGATGTAATGGGCTTACGATGTCATAACAATAATAACAATAATAGAGTTAAAGCACACTTCTCTCTGTGATGCAGCCTTTTTATCTGTGGTGATTGGCTTACGATCTCATAACAATAAATAGATGGAATTAAAACACACATTTTAGCAAGGAAATGAGTGACTGTAATCTCTCTTTTTAGCTATGGCATGGCCTTTTGTCTCTTTGGTGCAGAATTAAAGGACACCTTTTAAAGGAAGTGAGCGACTGTTATCTTTGTTTCACTGTGGTGCAGCCCGCCTCTGATTCAAACTACAAAAGTCTTAGGTACCAAACTCATACTTTTTACTGAAATTGTAAATAACATGTAAATAAAAATTGGAGTCATTATGAGGAGTTAAATCATCGCTCTTACGCCTAAAGTTCGCATCTGATATTTTCAAGCCTCAAATAGTTTCAAATATTTACCAGAAACTGTTTTTTTTAGCTAGACTCAAAGGAAGGATCGGATTTTTTGTAAAACACGCAGAGCTTTTTTTTATTCTCTATAAAAAGATTTGACAAAACAAAATACCTCCAATGATCTCAATAATTCACTAACAGTCGAAGTCAGAATCAGGAAAACACACAAACTCCGTGTTTAGAAACTTTTTAATATGTAAAGCTAAATCGTGATTGTCACATTGATATTGTAACGCCTAAAGATCATATCTGAATTTTCAGACGTCAGAGATAATTGTCAAAAAAACAGTTACTAGGCTGTTCTAAAGGGACAATAGACGTAGCAATGTAGATTGAAAGGATCGAAGTGTAGACGGAAGAAAACGATGAAGAATGTAGAAAAGGATGGAAATGTATATCAAAGTGTGACTTTATTAGTTCTTTATCTATGTTACCGTGAATTTCCGAAATTCGTGAATGTAGGCAATCACCGGTGAATATCTGGAATATCTTTCTTTTCTCCTTGGATTTAGTCAGAGTTACCAGTCAACTTTTTCAGTTTAATGCACATTTTGATGATGACAGGCTAGGTAAGGTTAGATCAGGTTTAAATAAAGTTGGCTTAGGCTC
>NC_142809.1:60441955-60444455 GCF_049724085.1 Artemia sp. Qi Xiang Cuo | reverse complement strand
TTTGTATGTTTTTGTTTGTGTTTAATTTTTTTTGTGTGTAAGTTTTTGCGTGTGTGTGTAAGTTTTCGTTTGTGTGTGTGTAAGTTTTGTGTGTGTGTGTGTGTGTGTGTGTGTATGTGTTTGGGCGTGTGTGTCTGTATGTTTTTGTGTATGTGTGTGTGTGTGTGTACGTGTGTGTGTTTGTTTGTGTGTCAGTTTTTGCGTGTGTGTGTGTGAGTTTTTTTTTTTTTTATTTGTTTTTTTTTTTTTTTGTGTATGTGTGTGTGTGTGTAAGTTTTTGTGTGTGTGTAAGTTTTGGCGTGTGTGTGTGTGAGTTTTCGTGTGTGTGTGTGTGTGTAAGTTTGTGTGTGTGTGTGTGTGTGTAAGTTTTTGTGTGCATGTAAGTTTTTGTGTGCATGTAAGTTTTCGTGTGCATGTGTTAGTTTTTGTGTGTGTGTGTGTGTGTGTTTGTGTGTGTTTGTTTTTGTTTGTGTGTTTGTTTTTTGTTTTGTGTGTATGTTTTCGTGTGTGTGTGTGTGTATGTTTTCGTGTGCATGTGTTAGTTTTTGTGTGTGTAAGTTTTGGCGTTTGTGTGTAAGTTTTCGTGTGTGTATGTGTAACTTTTGTGAGTGTGTGTGTGTGTGTATGTTTGTTTGGGGTTGTGTGTGAGTTTTTTTTGATTTCTTGTTTTAGTTTTTGTGTGTTTCTGTTTTTGTGTGTACATGAGTTTTTGTGTGTGTGTAGGTTTGGTCAGGTTTTTGTGAGTGTCAGTGTGTTTGTGTGTTTAAGTTTTGTGTGTGTGTGTGTGTGTGTGTAAGTTTTTGTGTTCATTTAAGTTTTTGTGTGCATGTAAGTTTTCGTGTGCTTCCCAAATCATGAGTTCCAGACAACACACTCCTATGAGTGGCTAAGAAATCTAGCTCAGAAAAGTCAAAAATAGCAAATTAACCATCCCAAATCATAGGTTTCAGTCAACACACACCTACGAATGGCTATGAAATCCTGCTCAGAAAAGTCAAAAAATATCAACCCACACACCCCCAAATCATAGGTTTCAGACATCACACACCTACGAAAGACTAAGAAATCTTGTTATGAAAAGTCAGAAATAGCAAATTACATGTCCCAAATCATATGTTTCAGACAACACTCACCTAGGAACGGCTAAGAAACCTAGCTCAAAAAAGTCAAAAATAGCAAACTAGTCATCACAAACTATATGTTTCAGACAACAAACACCTATGAAAGGCTAAGAAATCCAGCTCAGAAAAGTCAAAAGTAGCAATCAATCCATCACAAATCATAGGTTTCAGACAATACAAAACTATTAAATACTAAGAAATCCAACTAAGAAAATCAAGAAATATCAAACAACAAATCCCAAATCAAAGGTTTCAGACATAACACACCTACGAAAGACTAACAAATCCGGTTATGAAAAGTCGGAAATAGCAAATTACACATCCCAAACTATTGGTTTCAGACAACATTCACATAAGAAATAATATAAAACCTTATCTCATAAAAGCATGAAAAATCAAAATACACATCACAAATCATAATGTTCTGACAGCAAATACATATGATATGATTAGAAATATATGTCAGAAAAGTCGAAAATATCAAACTACGCATCCCAATTCATAGGTTTCAGTCACTACACACCTATAAAAAGACTAAGAAATCCAACTCAGAAAAGCCCGAAATAGTAATTTACATATCCCAAATCATAAGTTTCAGACAGCATTCACCTACGAAATACTAAGAAACCTTAGATCAGAAAAGTCTGAAATATCCAAATACTCATCCCAAACCCGAAGTTTCAGACAACAAACACCTATGAGTGACTAAGAATCCTAGCTCTTAAAAGTCCAAAAAGCAAACTACACCTCCCAAATCATAATTTTCTGAAAGGACACAAATATAATAGGCTAAGAAATCTAGCTCAGAAAAGCCAAAAATAGCAAATTAACCACCCCAAATCGTAGATTTCAGTCAACACACACCTAAGAAAGTCTAAGAAATCCAGCTCAGAAAAGTCAAAACAAGCGCACCACACACCTCCCAAATCCTATTGTTCAGACAACACACACCTAAGAAAGACTAAGAAATCCGGTTCTGAACCGTCGGAAATAGCAAATTACATATCCCAAATCATAGGTTTCAGACAACACTCACATATGAACGGCTAAGAAACCTAGTTCAGAAAAGTCAAAAATAGCAAACTAGTCATCCCAAACTATAGGTTTCAGACAACTAACACCTATGAAAGGCTAAGAAATCCAGCTCAGAAAAGTCAAAAGTAGCAATCCACCCACCCCAAATCATAGGTTTCATACAACACACACCTATGAAAGACTAAGAAATCCAGCTCAGAAAATTCAAAAATAGCAAACTACATATCCCAAATCATCGGTTTCAGTCAACACACACCAACGAAAGACTAAGAAACCTAGCTCAGAAAAGTCAAAAATAGCAAACTATTCATCCCAAACTATTGGTTTCAGTCAACATTCACCTA
>NC_142809.1:59199019-59346519 GCF_049724085.1 Artemia sp. Qi Xiang Cuo | reverse complement strand
AAAGTCATCCTCAAAGACATAGTTACAAAATTTTTCGACTATTCTGAACAAAATGGCTATCTCAAAATTTTGCTCCGGTAGCTTTGGGTAAAATATGAGTGTTGGAGGAAGTCTAGTTGCCCTCCAATTTATTGGCCGCTTAAAAAGGGCACTAGAACTTTCCATTTTAGTTCGAATCAACCCTCTCGCTACATTCTAGGACCACTGGGTCGATACGATCACCTCTGGGGAAAAAAATAATAATAATAAAAATAAAAACACGCATACGTGATCTTTCTTCTGGTAAAAATACAAAATTATAACTTTTAGCAGATAGGAGCTTGAAACCTATATAGTAGAGTACTCTGATACCCTGAATCTTATGATGTGATTTAATTAAGATTCTATGACTTTTAGGGAGTGTTACCCCTATTTTTGAAAATCAGGCAAATTTTCTTAGGCTCGCAACTTTTGATGATAGGACTAAACTTTATGAAACTTATATATTTAAAATTAGCATATTAATACGATTCTTTTAATGTATCTATTGGTGTCAAAATTTAGAGTTTTTTAGAGTTTTGGTTACTATTAAGCCATGTCGCTCCTTACTTCAGTTCATTACCACGAACTGTTTGGTTAAAATTTTCACTCACTGCTTATGGGATGTAATACCGGTTACGATTTGTAATACGGGTTGCGATTGTGTTTTGATTTACTTCAACATCCTCCTCAACATCCCCTGAAGTCTCACCTTAATGCCCTTGGTTTTTTGGACATAGCGAGGATCAAACGTTCCCACTTTCCCAATGATAAATTTTATATGTATATAATGGTTAAATTACATAATACAACACAGTGGAACTGGAACTTGCTCCAGGAACTGCGGGGGGTCACCTCATCTCCGGATACATAGTTGCTGGAACTTTTGACTATTTTGAACAAAAAAGCTATAAAAATTTTGATCAGTGTTGGGGGGGAGGCATCTTAGAAGGGTGAGGGAGTAGGGGGGCTGGTTGCTATCCTCTCGCCTTTTAATATCCCCATCAATATGTCTGGAAAGTTTAAACCTGATACCCTCAGTGGTTTCTGAGCTATTGCTAATACGCCCTTTTGACAGCCAGTATGCACATAGCACCTTTTCATTTAATCCATCATCCTCCTCAACATTTCATGAAAATGTCACCTCAATACCCTAAGCCTGCTTAGGCACACTCAGGATCAAAAATCGCCCCAGTAGAATAGGTCATTCTCTCTGGGTGTTATGACCAGCGACATCTTTTTTCTCAAGTAGACTCGCGGGCCATCTATATTCCCAAATTAATATAGTGCCATTTTTGTTCCCATATCATTAAGGTGCTGATTTTTTACTCGAAACAAGCAGAAGAGGGAAGGAACCCCCCGAAAGCACCTTATTGTATCCTCTGGTATTCAATTACTCGCAAATTGCGGGGAATAGGTGAGGTGGTCCTTACACTTCCCTAGCTCCTGGGTGATTTAGGTATTCTCTGATGACTATTTGCTCAACCTCCGTCCACTCTGATTGGACTACGCTCTGTGATTTTGCATCTGGGTCGGACCACCCACTGATTGTGCTTACTGCGTCAGAGGCCATTTCATTCCGAAACAGAAATAAACAGTGTGAATCCAGACTTGGTCTATAGCCCCGTTTTGAACTTCGTCTTCCGAGCAATCAAAGCGGGTAACAAGTAGGATGAAACAGTGGCAAAGGCAGTGCAGTATTTCAAAGCTGATATGCTGACTAAGGCAAAGGATGAATTATGGCAGTTAGCCGCTATGTGTACTCGTTCTACAGATCGTTTTAAGCCCCAGGACATGGTTGCTAATCTGATAAGAACCATCCAAACTTGTGACGAGAAGAGAGTAGTCCTCCTCAAGTTTGTAATCTATGAGCCTAACAAGGTATCCATACTCTCAGGGGAGGTAAGAGTCACACTGACTCGCCAGATAAATGAGTTTCATTCTACTGTGGACGATCTTATTGACCACCCAAGCTTCTTCAGATCGGCACAAAATGAGGTTAGTGCGACTGCGGCTGCCAATGCAACAAACCCTCCAGATAGAGAAAAATCGTCTTACCCTGTGATTGTGAAAAAACCTCCGAAAGGAATAAAAAATCCCGACAGTCGTAAAGAGTATCTTGAGGGCCTTCCTGGTAATTGCTGCACCCACAAAGTGAACCTGAGACCTCTTAGCAAACAGTGGCGCGTGATACTTGATGACAAACATGCAGAAAAGCTTCTCGCGGAAGCACTAAATACTGCTACAGACACTCATGCTCGACTGAAGACACCCGCTCATTGTGGTATTATAAGACATGTTCCCAATGAGGTCTTGCCAAATGATCTATGTTCGATAATTAGAAATTGCATGAAAGCCAAGACAATTCGACAAACTCGCTCATACAAGCTTATCTTTGAAAGTAAGGACGATTTACAAGTAGCAATGGACAACCCCATAACTCTGGGCTATGAGCGCTTCCGAAAAGACACGTATCGGTATTTGCCAATAAGGTGTTTTCAGTACCAAGAGTACGGTCACGCTTCTAAGCACTGTAAAGACGCTATTCACTGTTCCCGTTGCAGTGGCCATCATGCGAACATTACAGATAAACTTGGCAATGCTGCACCGAAATGTGTTCTCTGACCATCCGTGCTTCAGTGTTAAGTGCCCCGTAGCCAGAAAGCTCATGATGAAGCCATGACCAACTCTGAGCTAAAAGTGTCTTCGTGGAATCTGAATGGTGGTGTAGTCAATAAACTCCCACTGATTGAAAGCTTGATGTCTTGCAACGACGTTTTGTGTCTTCAAGAACATTTCCTTTCAGCTGACTCGCTTTCCCTGTTAAAAGTGAATGACAAAACATCCTTTTGGTGTTGCCAGCTAAGAATTTGGGTGGAGGAAGACCTTCCGGTGGATTGGTGATACTAATCAGTTCTCACCTTTCGGCAACAGTATTTGTCGAGAACGAGTGTTTCCTTGGCATGAAAGTTGCAAATCTGATAGTATATTGCTGCTACTTACCAACTGATTGCAAGAACTTGGCTTCCGAAGAATAGTTCTCCCGTGCAGCCGTAAAGCTTGCTAAATCTCTGCAGAAGTGTGCCTATGCATCTCATCGTGTTATCCTTGCCGGGAACATGCCTCTCAGTGCCTCTCAGTGCCTCTCACGACCTCTTAGTCCAAGATCACTCAAGATCTTAAATACTTCTGTCTGCTCTGTCCAATCTTTTCGTTATCCCAAGTAACCATTCGTATACGTATATCCATAACTTCGGAGTGATGAGTTCGCTTGATTTCATGATATTCTCGAACGGCTTGACTGCGAATGGCTCAAGCCATGATGACTTTAGCATATTGTTATCGAATTATTTACCGATCTCCAACTCTTTTGTTATTGATAGTGTTCTCTTTAAAAAAGATAAAAGAAACGGAATTGAGAATTCAAATGTGACCGGAAGAAAATAAATGCTGTTGTATATAAAGCAGAGCTTGACGCCACACTTAAAAAATTAAGATCCCTTTCCAACTGTTGCAACAATCCTCAGAACTCACTGAGTCAGACACAAAAATTCTAATCAACATCTACTGTAGTCAAATCACACATGCAATGCGTTGTGCTGAGCTTTGATACTGAATCAGATATTGGTTTCGCAGTTATAGCCTTTGATATTTATAGTGCTATCATTCACCTTCGAAAAACGTTCTCGCGTGGTTTTGGGAGAGGGGGCAAACAGCCCCCCTCCCATGACCTTTATAGATCCCCTACCCCAAAAGAAACTTTCGATCAAAATTTTGAGCTTACAATTTTGTTCAAAATAGAGTATAGGTCAAGTAACTATACGTTTTACGATGATATGATCCCCTAGTAAGGCTTTAACCCCTGAGAAAAGGGCTGTAGTTTATGCAAGTTGCCCATTATTTATGTATAAGGTTTGCTATTGGAAAAAGCAGGCATGTTTGATCATGGGTCTCTAAAAAGGCTAGTTTACTTAACTTTCAGGAAATATTGAGGAGGAAGTTGAGAAAAAACAAAATACGCTATATACATGATGGGTGTCAAAAGGGTGTGTCAACAGTATCTAAGGAACGGCTGTGGGTAATAACTTGAAACTTGCAGGGCATTTTGAGGAGATTGTCAACAATCTCCTCAAAATTAAAAAAATCAAATGTTCCCCCTTAACACTGATACAAATTTTGGGATAGCAATTTTGTTCAAATTAGTCAAAAGACACACTAACTATGCCCTTGGAGATTACATTACCCCGGCAGCGCCTAATGGAAGAGTTATAAATTATGCAATCTACCAAGTGTTTACATATAAGATTTATTATTCAATCAATCAATTAATATCTTTATTGCCCCCCAAAAAACACACACAAGGGTTAAATATGGAGTTGAAGAGATGACAAAAGAAAAAGAAAAAAAGAAGAACGCACTTACAAAGAAAACTATACTGCCAAGATTAGATTCAAATATTTCTACTAACAAATAACAGGATGGAGTCTTTTTGTCCTATCAAGCATAGAAAAATAGCGACCGTGACGCAGCTCAGCCACATTTAGTGGCTCGGTTAACCCGTAGGCTGACACTAGTCTTTTGTTTCTAGCCAATAGGGGTACACAAGAGAAATTTGGCAAAACAAAAATATACGGATATATATGCCTTCCCGAAAAAATGCAACAAAAGCACGTCCCTCCTGTGTCAGCTGAGATAATTACTGATTCGATCAGGCGGCTGAAGTCTCAGGCTATTGATATTGATTGTATAAGTGTTTTTCATTTACGGAAAGATTCTCGGGAACTTGTAAAACATTTGCAGCTACTTTTTCAAATGTGTCTTTGCTGTTCTTTAGTGCCTGATAGTTTCCTATGTGGTACTGTTACCTCAATTACCTCATGTTATCTTCAGTAATGCTTAGATTGAATATGAAAATCAAGCTTAAAACGAAAAAAAAAATTTTCCTATTGAAGTATAAATGAAACTTAAAACGAACAGAAATTAAACGAACAGAAACGAACAGAAGTTAGAAATAGTTCAAAGTTCTGATAACAAAAAAACTCCGGTGTCGACACAGCCCCCAAGGGTCCGAGGGTAGGCGTTGTAACTTATGCCCTGGGGGCATATATGGTTGTTATGGAAGGGATGCTCGAATAAAATTCCTAGAGGGCTCATTTGATTGTAAGTTGAAAGTTGTAATTCACTTTTTCAGAGTTAAAAGTGATCGGAGGGTAGCTAGCCTCCCCCCCACACTCCATTTATTTTTTCCCAGAGGCACTTCATATTGAAGGGGTCGTCGTATAAATTTAAAAGGGGGTTCATTCAATCGGAAATCGATAGTTCTAGTGCCCTTTTTAAGAGTCAAAAGTGATCAGAGGACAACTGGCCCCCCAAGCCCCTTTTCCCCAAATACATCTGATAAAAAATTTGAAAAAGCCATTTTGTTAATAACAGTTCAAAGATCATATAACAAAAACTCCTTTACGTATGGACATTCGGTTAAAAATAGTTCAAGGGTCAGATAAGAAAAACTCCTGTGTCGACACAACCCTCCCCCCCAGGGCTAAGCTAGGCGCTGTAAGTATTGCTCTGGGGGCATATATGGTTCTTATGGAAGGTATGCTCGTATAAACTTCAAAGAGGGTTTATTTGAATGGAAATTAAAAGTTGTAGTTCATTTTCTCAGAGTGAAAAAAGATTGGAGGGCAACTAGCCCTTCCTTCCCTCCAAGCCTTTGGGTCTATCGGGTAAACCCATCCGATAAAGATTTCAGGGGACCATTTTGTTAAAAATAGTTCAACCATCAGATATTAAAACTCCAAGGTCTACACAACCCCCCAGGGCCATGGGGCAGGAATTGTGAGTTTTACTATGGAGATGTATACGGTTCTAATAGAAGGAATGCTCGTATAAACTTCAGAGAGGGCTCATTTGATTGAAAATAGAAAGTTTTAGTTCACTTTTAAAGAGTCAAAAGAGACCGAAGCTTAATCTAGTCCCCCCGCGCCCTTTTTTCCCAAACCCATCCGATAAAATTTTGAGATAGCAATTCTGTAAAAATAGTTCAAACATCAGATAATAAAAACTCTGAGGTTGACACGAACCCATTTTTTCACTTTGATATTGTTACATTTTTATCAGTTTTGACACTTTGATGAATATTTGATTTTTTTTTTAAGTTTGATTTTGAAATAATGAATTTTTAAAAACTTGAGATTTTTTGCAATAAAAAAATAACAAAAATTAATCAAAAAAACTTTCCGAAAAATAAGTTTTTCAAAGAAAAGTAAAGGCCTAAATTTAAACTTAAGCTCAGCAGATACAGATATCTTTTAAAATTCAAACTCAAAACGACCAGAAATTACTATTAAAGAATAAATGAAACCCAAAACGAACAGAAATTAAATAAACAATCATAGCAAAAACATACATACAACAAGTGGTAATATAAATGAATAAATAGATTTTAAAGCGAGTAATGCTAAGATTGAATATGAAAATCAAGCTTAAACCGAAAAAAAAATTTTTCTATTGAAGTATAAATGAAACTTAAAACGAACAAAAATTAAATAAACAATCGATGCAAAAAATCATACAATATATATTAATGTAAATTAATAAATAAACCTTAAAACGAGTGAAACTTAAATTGAATATGCAAATCAAGCTTGAAACGAACAAAAATCACCACAAACAAGAGTTTGGGTATGACCTCCTTCTCTCACTGTAAAAGTCTAAAACCTACTGCGTCTTTGGCGCTTTACTGAAAACTATATGCGTCTTGAACAGTCTTGGAAAGTATAAACAACATCAAATTGAATATTTTATGTTAATGATATTAATTGATGAAGGATCCATCAGTTCAAGAATTTATTTCACTGAAATTGTATTTTTATTTTCAATAAAAATTTAATTTCAATAATGCTGTAAGAACTGGAAAAGAAAATATTTATAATATAATTCGTTTTCAGTTAAGCGCCAATGACGCAGTAGGCTTTTGATTTTTATCTACAGTTAGGAAAGGAGGCAGTATCCAAACAGTTGTTAGTAGTGAAACTATATTCGTCTTTAACAACTTTAAAAAGATCTAATAAATTAAACTGAATTTTTGATGTATAATGATATTAATTGCTGAAAGCTCATTACTTCAAAATGTTGCTATAATTTTAATATTTGTTTTCAATTTTAAGTACAAAAGAAAATATTTGTCATGAAATTGGTTTGACTTTGTTCACTTTGACTTTGATAGAATAATTAGTTTGCTTTGACTAGTAATAGAATATAGTGTCTCACCATGGATGTTCAAGAATGACATTCAATGGATGTTCAAGAAACCGGTGCTCTACCCTAAGAGTAGAGAGAATGTGGGGTTCCGCAAAGTTGAGGAACAAACGGCTCCGAGGTACATCCCGCCATCGTTTACATTCATGCTTAGCAGAGTACATGTGGCGGGGGGCAGTAAAGGCAGAAGGCCGATTTAATTTTAACGTGATTCTTGAGGACATTTCTGCGTCGTGGGAGTATATTTCCAAGTTGTACTTTTTACAATTTTACTAATAAAATATTCTATTTTCACCATATTTTTTTCATTAGGTTAAATAGGTTTGGTTAAGTTAAAATAGGTTTGTTTATGTTACGTATTTAATATATGATATGCTTTATCCCCACCCACCCACCCCCCCCCCCTAATATGCAAATATGCAGCCCAAATTTGTTTCTCACTTTTTATATTTCCATCATATTTAGTTTTATTTTATTAGCATTCACCAAACTTCAATTCTCGAGTGTGTCTTATATAATAGACAAGTACCAATTATTCATTACTGTTTATTGGTGATACGGCCGGTAAGACCAATGAATTGACAATATTTAAGTATGTCATTTTTGTATGGTCTTAAAATATTTTCAGCAGAAAAAATAAAATATCTCTTTTTTGGTTGATTTTTTTGGAGAACTTAAATTGTATACATAAAAATATCAATATAGTGACTGGTGAAAAATTATTGAGAGCCTACTAAACAGTAACAGTAGCTCCGAACAGCTTGAGCTCCGCTCGCTGCGTTGGTACGGTCTTTTACTTCGCCTACCAACTGATACACCTGCCCGACTTATATTCGA
This sequence comes from Artemia sp. Qi Xiang Cuo, assembly GCF_049724085.1. Classification (NCBI taxonomy): domain Eukaryota; kingdom Metazoa; phylum Arthropoda; class Branchiopoda; order Anostraca; family Artemiidae; genus Artemia; species Artemia sp. Qi Xiang Cuo. The sequence continues at coordinate 59,338,404 of NC_142809.1, read as the reverse complement.
CTTCGATCCAACTGAAAACGACTGGAAACGCTTCAGAGTTAGACCACGTATGAGTTGGGTGGATATCATCCGCGATCGACTCACAGTGACCTCAGCGAAGCTCCTACCCTCGCCCAAAACAGGCCACTCTGAAGACGACTAACAGCGCTGATGTCTGGTTCCCTCTACGCTGGTAACGCTGCCGAGCAAGAGCTTTAAGTCAAGTAAGTCAAGACTAAATTAGTCTTTTATTTTATGCAGGCTACCTTAGGACTTTTCCGCTATTTGAACGGTATTCTCTTTTTGATTCTTTTAGCATGGGTATTTTTTATTCAGTAAAACGCTAGTTCTTAAAAATTCTACAAGTATAGAGAAATATTGTGAGTTTTTTTTTCTGAGCTAGGTATTTAGATATATGTCGCAAATGTTATGAAGCAATAGTTTTTGTTCGTTGCAATAAATAGACTTCCCTCTTTACATCCATCAGAAAAACTTCGTTTTTTAAAATTACATATAACTTAGAGGCTGTCAATCGCTTTAAAAACTTTGCTCAATGAGCGTAATCCATTAGCTGCGTTAAGTCATAACACAATAATTTGATAGTTCTCTAGCGCTGAATCAGACATAGAAGCAATATTTACTTCACAAAATCAAGACCTACAGCGGAAACTGTGAGCGCTGTCTCAACATTCGACTCGAAGTCTCTTGCCTTAAAAATCTGATTTCTGGACCCAGATTTGTTCTAAGGAGAGGAGGGGGTGTTTGCCCCTTATTTTCCGCCTTGTTTAGTGTACTGAGAAGAAAAATATTTTATTTCAGAACAAGTTGTCAATAATGGTAGTTCAATCATTTTCGATATGCCCAATAATTTGTATTTATATTTTATTAGTTATTAAACTGAATTAATTATTATAATGCAATTAAGAAGTCACCAACCACTTTAATTATCCTGGAAATCTCGCTTAATGGTCCAACAAAACTAGCAAGTTTTTCTCTTTAGCGAGACATGCAAAAAAGACTGGACTGGAGATCAAAATTTATGACCGGAAGGAAAAGATTCTGCTTTAGTATCTAGAATGGAGATCACTCAAGAATATTTGGATCGAAACTCAAGCCAAAATTAAAAAAATTTGGGTGCAAAATTACGCTTAGGATGGGGATTGATTCATTTTGGGTGGGTGAGACCAGGTGTCTAAGTAGGTGATTCTGCTTTAGTATCTAGAATGGACATCATTCAAGAATATTTGGATCGAAACTCAAGCCAAAATTAAAAAAATTTGGGTGCAAAATTACGCTTAGGATGGGGATTGATTCATTTTGGGTGGGTGAGACCAGGTGTCTAAGTAGGTGATTCTGCTTTAGTATCTAGAATGGACATCATTCAAGAATATTTGGATCGAAACTCAAGCCAAAATTAAAAAAATTTGGGTGCAAAATTACGCTTAGGATGGGGATTGATTCATTTTGGGTGGGTGAGACCAGGTGTCTAAGTAGGTGATTCTGCTTTAGTATCTAGAATGGACATCATTCAAGAATATTTGGATCGAAACTCAAGCCAAAATTAAAAAAATTTGGGTGCAAAATTACGCTTAGGATGGGGATTGATTCATTTTGGGTGGGTGAGACCAGGTGTCTAAGTAGGTGATTCTGCTTTAGTATCTAGAATGGACATCATTCAAGAATATTTGGATCGAAACTCAAGCCAAAATTAAAAAAATTTGGGTGCAAAATTACGCTTAGGATGGGGATTGATTCATTTTGGGTGGGTGAGACCAGGTGTCTAAGTAGGTGATTCTGCTTTAGTATCTAGAATGGACATCATTCAAGAATATTTGGATCGAAACTCAAGCCAAAATTTAAAAAATTTGGGTGAAAAATTACGCTTAGGATGGGGATTGATTCATTTTAGGTGAGTGCGACTTCTTGGATGCTTAGTAGGTGTTTCTTCTTGGATACTTAAAAAACCAAAAATAATAGAACTGTATGGAAGATACACGAAACTGAATCGAACTCTTTAACTGAAGCCAATTCAGGTACTTAAAGATTCGTGTAGCACCACATCTCCAAGGGTACTCCCCACAAAGATCCTAGCAATTTAACCTGAAAATTTCTACCATACCCTCCTTAACTTTATTTAGTACCCGTTATTTTATTACATTTAACAATACCCACCACTGTTGGCCCGAATGTCTGAAATTACATCCTAAGTCAAATCTGTTTCCTCTCCCTTGTTTTTTATTTATTTATTTGAAAGAAAAAACATTTATTCTTTTGATATTCAGCTTTCAATATCTTCAATGCACCGTTCATTGTTAGTTACAAAGCTGTCAAATAAAAGAAAAATTATTTTCTTCTGCAATTCCCATAGTCCCACTTGTAACATCCCTAACTCCAAAGTATTCTACCATCTATGTTTTTTATCACTTGTCGTCTTTGGCTAGCTTATCTGAAAACGTAACTCCGCCGTCTCAAGTTGTTCAAAGCTTTTACTATACCCGCCTCCCACGATATACTTATTACCTAACTTTATTGAGTAGAACTAACCCTATATAAACAGTAAAGTGTACAAAAATGTGGGTCAATTCCGCTTTCTAGGGAAAGGTTGAGGAACATAAGAGAAATACTGAGATTACTTGGGGTCGTTCTGCGGATGAAGAATGATAGATTGCTCAAAATCATCCTCGTCGGGCAACCATATAAGACCAAAGGAGAATTAGTTCGCCCCAAATAGGGCGGAAGGATGTCGTAAGGAAAGATTTAGGGGCAATGGGAACTTCTGAGGGGGGTTTAAAGAGGGAGGCTTTGAACAGATTGGGATGGAGGAGATGCGTGTGTAGCTTTGTTGGCCTCAGGCGGCTTGGTGCTGCAGTGAGTTGTTAGTAGTAATCGTAATAGTATACACAGCATTTACCAATAGACCTGGCACGCATGTAAGAACTTTATAAGGTGAGGCATTGCAATGTCAAAGAAAATGTGGAAAAAATCGAATTCTAGAGAAAATATAAAAAATTATAAGCAAAATCGTACAAATCATAAGACTTCAAGGGTGGGTCTGGTTTCCCGTCCTCCGGTCTAACTTGTCAATAGGCCTATATACCCATCGATTATTGGATATATAGCTGTGGTGTATTACAATAAAGTAATCACATATGGATAGATAATAGATTATAAAAAAATAAAAATGAAAAAAAACTGACACAAATCGCGTTTCTTGCAATGTTTTGAAATTATCAGTTAATTGTATAGTAGGTTCATGATTTCAGAGTACAATTAAATACAAATCAAAATAAAAAGAATAAAATCATTTCTATGGTTTTCACACTATAGGTATTGATAGAAAATTCGTGACTGTTAATAATTCATACAGTTAACAAATTTATCGCCGGTTACCAAGAAACATTAAGTTTTTTATTTAAAAAAAAAATAAAGTTGTGAGACAGAGTCAAACTTTAGCGTAAAGAGCAAGGCATTGAGGAGGGGCAGCCCCTTTCATATACGGAATAATTTCTGTTCGTTTTAAGTTTTAATGTCGCTCCTTACTTTCAGTTTAAAAAACTTGTTTGGTTTATTTAATTCATCAAAAGAATTGGCTTTTTATACTCATCCTAAACGTGTAAAATTCATTAAACTTAATGCTACCCATTGGAAGCTGAGAAAATTTTTCTTGATTTTTGGAAAAGGAAGGAAACACCCCTTAAAATTCAAGGAAATTTTCACACGAAAATTACACCATCAGATTCAGCGTATCTCGAAAACCCTCTTATAGAAGCTTCAAGCTCCTACCTCTAAAAGTGTAGAATTTTGTATTTTTGCTAGAAGAAAGATCAGAGATGCGTGTTTATTTCTTTGTTTGTCTGTGTTTTTTCCCGATTACCCCCAGGGGTAATCGATTACCCCCAGGGGTAATCGCATTGAATAAATAGTCCTAGAATATCGAGAAAGGGCTTATTCGAACGGAAATTAAAAGATATAATGCCTTTTTTAAGTGATTAATTAAAAAAACTTTTTCCAGAAAATAAGTTTTCAAGGAAATGTAAAACAAAAAATTAAACAAAAAATGAGCAAAAATAAAATCAAATAATTTACCAAGCGTGAAACTACCACAAATCAGCATCGATAAATAAACAAAACCCAAAATGAGCAGATATTACAATAAATAATCGATTCAAACTCAAAACGAGCAGAAATTAACATGAGTAGGGCTCATAACCCCTTATGCCTTCCCAAGGGCAGAAAAAAATTTGCACTTTACTGAAAAAATACAAATGAATGTGCATTGTCAGTTTAATATACATATACTGATATTTAGCAATCAAAATCTTAATATTATTTGATTTATAAAAGTTATAAAAGTAAAAACAGTTATATTTTTTGAGTAAAGTGCAAATTTTGTTCTGGCCTTGGGAAGGCCTAGGGGTTTTGCGCCCAACTTATGTTAATTTCTGCTCGTTTTGAGTTTGACTCGGTTATTTATTGTAATGTTTGCTCGTTTTGGGTTTCATTTATTTATCGATGCTGATATGTGGATGTTTCACGCTTGGTAGATTATTTGATTTTCTTTTTGCTCATTTTTTGTTTAATGGAGCTCTTTACTTTTCTTTGAAAAACTTATTTTCTGGAAAAAATTTTTTAATTAATTTCTGTTCGTTTTATATTGAAATAGTCTTTTCAGGGAAAAGGAAAATAATACTTTAAGTCTTTTCGTTTTTTAAGACTTGATAGTTTGGATAGCTATTTGTATGCTGGACAAAAATTTTCAGCAATTTTTAACAACATACACCCTTTTAAAAATCTAGACACAAATAGTCCTGTTTAATTTAGTTTCATACCTCCTCTAGTTTACCTGAAATGGAAAATTTGATACCATTGAGCCCTTTTTCAAGTTTCTATGACAAAGGTTTCAATAAAAACCTTATATGCCCCCAGGGCATAACTTATAATCCTTGCCCTGAGGGTTGTGGGGAAGTGTCCTTCTCAAAAATATGTTTTCTATCTGGAAATCAACTACCCTGAACAAAATGGCTATCTCAAAATTTTTATTGGATGTATTTTGGGGAACGATTGGTGTGTTGGGGGGGGGGGCTAGTTGCCCTCCAATCACTTTCAACTATTAAAAAGGGCACTAGACCTTTGAATTTGCAGTCGAATGAGCTCTTATTGAAGTTTATACGCCAACGCCTTCTATAAAAACCTTATATACCCCCAGGGCATAACTTAAAACCCTTGCCCTGAGGGATGTGGGGGAGTGTCCTCCTCAAAAACATATTTTCTATCTGGCAATCAACTACGCTGACAAAATGGCAATCTCAGAATTTTGATTGGATGTGTTTGGGGTAATGAAGGGCGTGGGGGGGGCTAGTTGCCCTCCAATCACTTTCGACTATTAAAAAGGGTACTAGCCCTTTGAAATTACAATATAATGAGCCTGTTTTGAAGTTTCTACGACAACACCTTCTATAAAAACCTTATATGCCCCCAGGACATAACTTAAAACCCTTGCCCTGAGGGTTGTGAGGGAGTGTCCTCCTCAAAAACACATTTTCTATGTGAAAACCAACTACGCTGAACAAAATGGCTATCTCAAAATTTTTATTCAATGTGTTTGGGGGAATAATGGGCGTAGGGGGGCTAGTTGCCTTCCAATCACTTTCGACTCTTAAAAAGGGCACTAGCCCTTTGAATTTCCAGTCGAATGAGCCTGTTTTGAAGTTTCAAAACAGGCTCTGTTATGCCCCAGGGCATAACTTAAAACCCTTGCCCTGAGGGATGTGGAGGAGTATCCACCTCAAAAACATATTTTCTATCTGGAAATCAATTACGCTGAACAAAATGGCTATCTCATAATTTAGATTGGATATGTTTGGGGGAATGATGGGCGTGGGGGGGGCTAGTTGCCCTCCAATCACTTTCGACTATTAAAAAGGGTACTATCCCTTTGAATTTCCAATCGAATGAGCCTGTTTTGAAGTTTCCACGACAACGCCTTCTATAAAAACCTTACATGCCCTTAGGGCATAGCTTAAATCCTTTGCCTTGATGGTTGTGGGGGAGTGTCCTCCTCAAAAACATATTTTCTCTCTGGAGATCAACTAAATGGAACAAAATAGATATCTAAATATTTGTATTGGAAGTGTTTGGGCGCATAATGGGCGTGGGGTGGGGGGCCTAGTTGCCCTCCAATCACTTTCGACTATTAAAGAGGGAACTAGCCCTTTGAATTTCCAGTCGAATGAGATTTTATTGAAGTTTCTACAACTACGCCTTCTTTAAAAATCTGATATACCCCCGGGCATAACTTAAAACCCTTGCCCTGAGGGATGTGGAGGAGTGTCCACCTCAAAAACATATTTTCTATCTGAAAATCAATTACGCTGAATAAAATGGCTATCTCATAATTTTGATTGGATGTGTTTGGGCGAATCAAGGGCGTGGGGGGGGGGCTAGTTGCCCTCCAATCACTTTTGACTATTAAAATGGGTACTAGCGCTTTAAATTTCCAATCGAGTGAGCCTGTTTTGAAGTTTTTACGACAACGCCTTCTATAATAACCTTATATGCCCCCGGGCCATAACTTAAAACCCTTGCCCTGAGGGTTGTGAGGGAGTGTCCTCCTAAAAAACATATTTTCTATCTGGAAAACAACTACGCTGAACAAAATGGCTATCTCAAAATTTTTATTGGAGGTGTTTGGGGGAATGATGGGCGGGGGGGGAGGGGAGGGCTTGCTGCCCTTCAATCACTTTCGACTATTAAAAAGGGCACTAGCCCTTTAAATTTCCAGTCAAATGAGCTTTTATTGAAGTTTCTACAACAACGCCTTCTTTAAAAATCTGATATACCCCCAGGGCATAACTTAAAACCCTTGTCCTGAGGGATGTGGAGGAGTGTCCACCTCAAAAACATATTTTCTATCTGGAAATCAATTACTCTGAATAAAATGGCTATCTCATAATTTTGATTGGATGTGTTTGGGTGAATGAAGGGCGTGGGGGGGGGCTAGTTGCCCTCCAATCACTTTCGACCATTACTAGCCCTTTGAATTTCCAATCGAATGAGCCTGTTTTGAAGTTTCTACGACAACGCCTTCTATAAAAACTTTATATCCCCCCAGGGCTAAACTTAAAACCCTTGCCTTGAGGGTTGCGGGGGAGTGTCCTCCTCAAAAACCCATTTTCTATCGGGAAATCAATTACGCTAAACAAAATGGTTATCGCAAAATTTTGATTGGATGTGCTTGGGGGATTGGTGGGCGTGTGGGGGGGGGGGCTAGTTGCCCTCCAATCACTTTCGACTATTAAAAAGGGCACTAGTAACTCCAATTTCCAATCGAATGAGCCCTTTTCGAATTTTCTACGACAATTCCTTCGATACGAAGTGCCCGGGTATGGAGAAAAAAAAAACACATTGTGCCCACATAGTTCTTTACTTAGGCAGCGCTAGCGCGCTGCCTATTAAAAGGTGGGCGTGAGAGGGGGGGTTAGTTACCGTTAATCACTTTCAACTATTAAAACGGGCACTAGCCCTTTGTATTTCCAATCAAATGAGCCTTTTTTGAAGTTTCTATGACAAAGCCTTCTATAAAAACCTTATATGCCCCCAGGCCATAACTTAAAACCCTTGCCCCGAGGGTTGTGGGGGAGTTTCCTCTTCAAAAACATATTTTCCATCAGGAAATCAAATACGCTTAACAAAATGGCTATCTCAAAATTTTGATTGGATGTGTTTGGGGGAATGATGGGCGTGGGAGGGGGGCTAGTTACCCTCCAGTCACTTTTGACTATTAAAAAGGGCACTTAGTCTTTGAATTTCCAATCGAATGTGCCTTTTTTGAAGTTTCTGCGACAACACCTTCTATAAAAACCCTATATGCCCCCAGGGCATAACTTACAACCCTTGCACCGAGGTTGTGGGGGAGTGTCCTCCTAAAAAATATATTTTCTATCTGGAAATCAACTACGCTGAACAAAATGGCTATCACAAAATTTTGATTGGATGTGTTTGGGGAAATGGTGGGCGTCGGTGGGGGGAGGGCTAGTTGCCCTCCAATCATTTTCGACTATTAAAAAAGGCACTAGCCACTCCAATTTGCAATCGAATGAGCCCTTTTCGAACTTTCTACGACAACTTCTTCGATACGAAGTGCCCGGGTATGGAAAAAAAAACAACACATTGTGCTCACGTCGTTCTTAAGGCAGCGCTAGCGCGCTGCCTATGACCAAAAGGATTGGAGGGCAACTAGCATCCTCCCACCTCCGTTTTTCCTCAAATTCGTCCAATCAAAATTTTGAGATAGATATTTTGTTCAGCATAGTTGAAACCAATAACTATACTTTTGGAGATCATATGACCCCGCACATCCCCTGGGGAAAGGTCTTAAAATTTGCCTATTGTTTACCTACAGTATTTGCTATTGGGATGGATGCATACATTTTTTGGGTGGATAGGGGGATGAATTTTCGCCGGGGGGAGATGGGGTTCCACGGAGAGAATTTTTCATGGGGTGGGAAATTTCCGGGGGGGGGGGATCCTTTTTGTAACTTGTGAAGTTTATCAGAATTTCTATACGAATTTACTTTTTTTAGTCTTGCTTTCTCTTCGTCGAATCAACTTTACATGTGGAGAAGGTTAGGGCAATTGCCCGGGGGGAAATATTTACCTTGTTGGAGCTGTCTCCAACTTACGAAGTGTTTACGAAGTGTTTTCTAGACAAAATTTCCACGGAGGAGGGGATTCACTGTATTATTTTAAAAACAATCAGAAATTATAGTCTTTTTTAATGAAAGTGCGCTAAGAAGGATTTTTCAGCCGGAATCGTCCGCAAGAAATTTTCCTGGGAGGATTTTCAGCTATAATGGAATTGTCTGGGGGAAATTTTCCTGGCGGGGGGAGTATTTATCGTGGAAATAACTTTCCATGGAAGGGGAGCCGGATTTCCCGGCATCATATAAAAACGACCAGAAATTATTTATAAGAAAACAAGTTTTTTCAACTTAAAGTAAGGAGCAACATCAAAACTTAAAACGAACAGAGATTATTACTTATATGAGGGGGACTATTTCATCCTCAATACCTTGCTCTTTATCTTAAAGTTTGAATTTTTTCCCCCAATTCTTTAAGAACGACTCCTGAATCACAAAGGTTGTTTGAATAGAATAACAAGCTTTTTCAAATGTTAAAAAAAATAGCATAAATAGCGAGGTGCTGAGGAAGGGGCAGCCCCCCCTCTTATACGTAATAATTTCTGTTTTTTTTACGTTTTGATGTTGATCCTTACTGTCAGTTGAAAAAATTTGTTTTTATATTTAATTTCGATAAGCTTAGCTACTGTTAGCATCATCCTAATATAGAAATTCAGAAGAACACCCTCTTCTCTTCTGCTATTGAGCTTATTTTTTCGCATTGTTTTTTTGTTTTTTTTTTCTTGCCAAATTAACTTGTTTCAAAAACTTTGTAGCAAACAATTTCAATGTTTATTACTTCTGTTTCTATAAGCAAACAGATAATTGTTAGGAAAGATTGTTAGTTAATAGTTGAACAAACAATTTCTTAGATACCAAATTCAACAAACTGAAGGAATAATTTGTTAGATAATATAATTTAACTTCCTTTCCATTTGTAATTCAAAACAAATGAAAATATCGATAAACCGGTAAAATTTGTAATAAAACAATCCATTTTTCTTTAAAAAGTTTTTTTTAACAGTTTAACCCATTTTCAATATTTTTTATTTCACTTTACCTATAACAATCAGACAGCAGAAGAAGGCTCAAAACTTAGTTTTCTTGCCATGATAATATAGCATAATTTATAGACCCACTTTTACTCTCTTAAAATACTTAAGTGTTTTCTTGTGTTAAAAAAAAAGGATGGATAAAAAAAAGCATGGATAAAAAAAAAGCAGGGATAAAAAAAAAAGCGCGAAATTCTAGACCTTCTTGAGTTTCAGAGCCATCTCTTTTGTTAATTAAAAAGGGCAACTAGAACTTTCAATTTCCATTCAAATAAGCTATCTTTCAATATTCTGCGACCCATTGTTTGAGGTTATCAATCTTTGGTAAAAAGCAATAAACAGTCAAATAAATACGCATCTGTGACCATTGTTCTCAACAAAAATCTGAAATCACGGATATGTGTATATAGTTAGTTAAAGACTTTGATCTGCTATTACCAGACGGAATGAACTTGATGATGCAATCTTGTTAAAATCGCCCTAATTCTATGAGCTTTTTCTTCCTTTCTTAATTTATGGATGTTTTTATTTGTTATTATTTTTGGTTAATAATTTTAAACTTAACTAGCTTTACACACTTGGGTTTAGCATGAAAAGTAGAGACTCTTTTCATGGGTAGAAAGTTTTCAAGTGACCTGATTCTTTAGATTCCACCTACAGGAGGCTCATCAATAAACTGGTTAAAGAAGAGGCCCCAAAACGACCTTCAAGAACGGATGGGACATAAGTCAAGTAAGTCAGTCAAGATTCTTTAGTTCCGCTTATTATTGGCCAGTGCTTACATACCTAACGACTTACCGCGAGATCTCACAATTTTTTTTTCTAATCTCATGATAAGAAAACAGAACTTACAATCTACCTACAAAAATCGATACATCAATCACTTCCAAGCTAAGTCAAATTTTGGTTAATGGAGCAAATGTTAATCCATTTTTATTTGAACATTCGAAAAAAAAGTTCACGCTTGTTTAGTTCAAGTTGTCGGTCTTAAACCATACATAAGATACAAAAGAAGCCATTTTTTTAACCGAAAGTAAAGAGCGAAATTATAACGTAAAAACAAAATAAACACACTGCATAAAAGAGAGCCACCTTCCTCTTAACACCTCCTTCTTTAAAATAATGCTTTGCTAGTGATGAAATGAAACATTTTCTGAGTGCAAAACTAATGTAACCGTTTTCAAACAGTTCGTGGTAACGAACTGTAAGTAAGGAGCAACCCGGCTCAATGGCAACCAAAACTCTAGAAAACGGGTTTTTAATACCAATAGATACATCAATATAATTAGATTTCAATGCTGATTTCAAATATATAAATTTCATCAAGTTTAGTGCAACTCATCAAAAGTTACGTCCCTGAGGAAATTTGGCTGATTTTCAAAAAAAGGGGGAAAGACCCCCTAAAAAATATAGAACCTTAATGAAAATAACATCATCATATTCAGCATATTAGAGAACACTACTGAAGAGGTTTCAAGCACCTATCTACAAAAATGTGGAATTTTGCATTTTTTGCCAGAAGAAAGATCACGGATGCGTGTTTGTTTTTTTTTATTATTTTTTTTTTCCCCAGGGGTGATCGTACCAACCCGGTAGTCCTAGAATATAATGGGATGACTCATTTGATCTGAAATTAAAAGCTATAGTGTCCTTTTTAAGTGACCAAAAAAATAGAGGGCAACTAGGCCTCCTCCCACGCTAATTTTTTTCCCAAAGTCACCCGATCAAAATTTTGAGATAGCCATTTTGTTCAGCATGGTCGAAAATATGATAACTATGTCTTTTAGGATGACTTAATCCCCCGAAGTCCCCAGGGAGAGGGCTAAAAGTTATGAACTTTACCCAATGTTAACATATAGTATTGATTATTGGGAAGTATACAGAAGTTTTCAGGAGGGTTTTTTTCTAGTAGTGGGGGGGAGGTGGGTCGGGGGTTATGTTGGAGGATCTGTCCATGAAGGAAGTTTTCATGGGAGAAGGGAAATTGCCATGAAGGGGGCGCCGGACTTGCCAGCATTATTTATTGGTTATTGGGAAGTATAGAGACATTTTCAGGAAGGATTTTTTTCTGGAGGAGGGGGGGATAGAGGAGGGGGTTACTCTGTATAATCTTTCCGTGGAAGATGTTTCTTTGGGGTAAGGGATATTTTTATGAAGGGGGCGCCGGATTTCCAAGCATTATTTAAAAAACGATCAGAAATTAAATAAAAAAAAAATAAGTTTTTTCAACTGAAAGTAAGAAGCAACATTAGAACCTAAAACGAACAGAAATTATAACGTATGTGAGGGGGTTCTCCCCCAAGTCAATAACTCGCTCTTTACGCTACAGTTTTTTTTAGTGCTTTCAAAAGAGCTATCTATTCTAATTAAACGGCCTTTGTGATTCAGAGGTTTGTGAATTAATTTTTTTTTAACTTTTAACGTAAAGAGCGTGGTATTGACTAAGGGGGATACCCCCTCATATACATAATAACATATATGTAATAAAAAATAAACAATAAAAAAAACAAGCGATACGGCTCAATAGTAATCGAAACTTTTCAAAACGGAATTTTGATGTCAATAAATGTATCAAAAGAATGGGTTTATAATGCTGATTCTAAATATATAAATTCTTTTAAGTTTAGTACTACTCATCAAAGGCTACGAGCCTGAGAAAATTTACCCGATTTTTTAAAGATGGGGGAAACATCCCCTACAAGTGAAAGAATTTTAATGAAAATCACACCGTCAGATTCAGCGTATCAGAAAACCCTATTACATAGGTTTCAAGCTCATATCTGCAAAAATCTGCAACTTTGTAGTTTTTGCCAGAAGAAAAATATACGAATATAGAAGTTAGTTACGTAAGTTAATTTGTAAATTACGTCATAACCAAATTTAGAGACATCCATTTAGCAAAAGAAAAGTAAAATTTTTATGCCAATTTTGTTTACTTATTCAATGACGGTGAGCCAAAATAAAAGCTGCATTAATTAAAAAACGATCAAAAATTAAATAAAAAAACAAGTTTTTTAAACTGAAAGTAAGGAGCGACATTAAAACTTAAAACGAACAGAAATTATTCCGTATATGAAAGGGGCTGTCCCCTCCTCAACGCCTCGCTCTTTACGCCAAAGTTTGACTCTGTCTCAAAACTTTATTTTTTAAAACAATAAAAAAATTTAGCGTAAAGAGCGAGGCGTTGAGGAGGGGACAGCCCCTTTCATATACGGAATAATTTCTGTTCGTTTTAAGTTTTAATATCGTTCCTTACTTTCAGTTTAAAAAACTTGTTTTTTTTATTTAATTAATATATAAAGCCAAATAACTTAATGAATAACACTCTGCTGCGTGTCAATTTTTATTTTTCAAATTTAAGGATTTTTCATTTAACTACACAACACGCCTTGCTTTTGCTAAGTAGGAAACATTTCAGTAATTATTTAGCTTTACTTTCTCTTCTGTAGTGAGCCAGTGATAGTGCCTATGCAGGTTGCATCAGCGCATCAGGGAGGGAGAAGGAGCTATATTTTATATAAATAATAAATGTCTTATCCAACTTGCTCTGTTTCTCTATGTAAAAGCTAAGAATTGAAAATGGAATATTTAAAGCTGGCCTAGTGATGTTGGATGTTGATGGTATAATGAACTATGTTGCTTTTTTGTTGGAAAGTATTGCGCTCCAATTTCAACTTGGTTGCGAGTATACTAAAATTATGACCCAAAAATGTTTTTTGCTTTTTAAAGCCGATGAAAAGAACACATGTTTGGTTCTCCAAACCCATCCTAAGACGGGTTTACATCTTAGCCAAACATCCTAAGAGAACCAAACATCCTTAGAGAAAATTAGAGAACCAAAATTAGAGAACCTAAGAGAACCAAACATCCTAAGATGTTTGGTTCTCTAAACCCATCCTAAGTTTGGTTCTCTAAGACCATCTATAGAAATGCTTATTTTGTTCTCTGATATTTTGTATGCCCAACTCCTAGGTGGCTCATTTTATTTGTATTATTTTCTTTATTGCGAAAATTGTAAAACCAAATAAATTAGGACCATTCTGCTCCCATTTTTTCTGCAGACCACACCAAAGTGGTTCTTGATTTACCATGCAAAAGGAGGTATAGGAATAATCAGGTCAGCTGTTTCTGAAAGCTATGGAGTCATTTGAAGAAGCCTGGCGTCCCCTTAATTTTAATTCTATTCAAGATTTCAGCTTCATTTCACTGATAATCGATATTGAATATCATTAAAATTGTTTTTCGGGATTGTCGATAGGATGAAGGAAAATCTTTAAAGCTAATTATTTATAAATTCTGCTTTCGCAATAATTAAGTTCTGCTCATGCGAAGATAAGGAAAAATCAAACAGTTCGTGGTAACGAAACGTAAGTAAGGTGCGGCTCGGCCCAATAGTAGCCAAAACTCTAAAAAACGGAACTTTGTAACAATAAGTACATAAAAAACCGTCTTCTTTATGCTGATTTCAAATATTTTCCAGAGCGTGTTGAGAGGGATGTTGAATTAAACAAAAGGCATTCTGTGTATCATGGGCGTAGGCAGCATATTGTCTAGGGGGGGGCAGTCGATAGTGTGATGGAGTTTTATCAACTGCTTTTTCCAAACCATCTGCTTTTTCAGCCATATCTAATGTAAATTTGAAGGTCTAGGGGGGGGGCAGCTGCCCCCCTGCCCCCCCCCCCTACGCCCATGCTGTGTATACTGCTACCAGTACTATGTTACTGCTACTTCTACAACTACTATTAATAATACTACTGCTACTACTACTTCTGAGACTAAGGGTATGAAGATGAAACTTTCAGGGAATGCTAAGGGAAGGTTGAACTCAATCAAAACACACACTGTGCATACAGTTTGTACAGTTTGTCAAAGAGTGTACCAGCAATATCCCAGGACTTGTCTAGGGTAGTAAGTTGAAACTTTTAGGGCATGTGAAGGGGGATGTTGAAATAACCAAAAGGCACTATGTGCATACTACTACAATAACTACTACAAATGCTACTACTACTAATACGACCTACAAGTAGTACTACTGAAGCTAAAGGTATTAATGCGAAAAACTCAAGGAGTGATAAAGAGGATCTTAAACTAAATCAAAACGCACTACGTTGATTCAGATTATTAAAAGGACGTAAAAGCTATATCTTAGAAACAGCTTAAAGTATTAAGTTAGAAGTTTTAGTCCATGTTGAAGGGGATGTTGAAACAACAAAAAGGTACTATTTGTATACTACTACTGCAACTTCTACTGCTACTGTTATTGCTACAATTAAGAATTGGGGTATTAAGGAGAAATTTTCAGGAAATGATGAGGAGGATGCTGAATTAAATTAAAACACGGTATGTGTATGCAATCTGTCAAAAGAGTGCATCAGCAGTATCTCAAGAACGGCTTAGAGCATTAGGTTGAAACCTTCATGGCATGCTGAGGGGTATGTTGGACTAACAAAAGCTTCTGCTACAGCTACTGAACTAATAAAAACTTCTGCTATTAATACTTATATTATACAGGCTAATATTATTAATGTGAAACTCTCAGGTACTGTTGAGGAGGAAAATTGGACTCATCAATACACCCTTTGTGCATACAGGTAATCAAAAGAGTGTATCAGCAATATCTCAGAAAAGACTTTTGAAACAATGAGAGTATAGGAGGGAACGTTGAACTAGACCAAAAAAGCACAATGTGAATACCGGTGTTACTACTACTACCACTAATACTACTACTGCTTTCACTAATAATCCTACCAGTAATCCTACTATTAGTTCTGCACCTATAACTACTACTATTACTAAAGCTACGGGTATTAGTAAAACTTTCAGGGAATGGCGAGGGCGTTGTTGAACCGAATCAAAACACACTACGTATATGCGGATTATCAAAGGCGTGTATTTTAAATATTCCAGCTACGCCTTGGGGTATTAAGATGAAACTTCCAGGGCTACCAATATTACAAGTACTTTTGCTGAAATTTGAACTGAATTAAAAAGTTGAACTGAATCAAAACACACTATGCACATGCGGGTTATCAAAGGCGTGTATAATCAATATCCCAACAAGGCCTTGTGGTCTTAAGCTGAAACTTCCAGGGCTGCCAGTATTACTACAATTTTTGCTACTACTTTTACTACTACTGCTACTACTAATATACTAAAACAAAATAGTTAAAGTGTATCCAGGTTGTCAAAATAGACCCCAGGTTGCCAATATATCCATCGTAGGACTGAGATAGGTTATAATGTAGACATTTTCAGGGAAAATTTATGTTACTTTAAAACTAACCCCAAGACACTAAGTGCATACTGGTTGTCTATAAGACGCCTGTTCTGTTTTTTTTTTTTTTTATTAATTATTTCATCCTAATTTTATAATATTATTACGAATAACATTAGAGTTTTAACCTCACGATTATCTAGATCAGAAAGTGGTGGACACAGGGGTCCAGTAATTTATTTAATTTTGATGGAGAATAAAATA
Organism: Artemia sp. Qi Xiang Cuo; assembly: GCF_049724085.1. Lineage (NCBI taxonomy): Eukaryota > Metazoa > Arthropoda > Branchiopoda > Anostraca > Artemiidae > Artemia > Artemia sp. Qi Xiang Cuo. The sequence goes on along the minus strand of NC_142809.1, from coordinate 59,322,217 downwards.
TGCAAGAATCCTAACGAAACCCTAGTTTTCGAGAATACTTTAAGATTTTGCAATGTTGCAAACAAAAAACAATTGCAAAATTCAATATTATATATCACAAAAATTAAAAAAAAACAAAATCAAAATACTCAAGAACACAATCCTCGCTATCGAATGGTATCTCTATCTTCATCTTGCGGTGAAGTAGCCTACACAGATAACTAAACCTTCGGAAATTTTACATTGGAAATGGATACAGAGAAAAAGTACCTTAAAAAATACCAAAGACTGTTTCAATGAATAACGAACAAAAGTTAATTTTACAAAAAAAAAAAAAAATCAATTTATACCCTCATCGAATTATTTTATTTCCTTGAATTCTCTTATGCCGATAACGTGTTGGCCGCTAAATTTACTTTTCTTCGTCAAATATACATTCCTCTCATCAAGATTATATATGCAACATGCATATAAAGTGTCAAATCTCGCCTTAGATTAGACAAAACCATGTAATTTATGAGTTTCATAAACTAACATTGACGATTGATAGCCTAAATGAAAAAAAAAGGCGAAAAATAACTTAATAAATCTGGAATAGCTGGATGATAGAACAACAGTATTCTTAAGCAATCAACTGTTTGAAAAAATATCTCTGACGTAAAGGTATTAAAGGAACCACTCCAACAGGTTTATTGAGAAATGAAAAGGGAGGGAAATGAGGAGAAGGCAAGAGTAAAGAAAAATCCTAAAAGCGGGTTGAGCCACAATATAGCCGAAAAATCTGAGAAGGGGAAAGGCACTCAGTAAAGGCCTAATCAGTTATCTTGGTTTGTTGTTTTAACCATGTAATCTGAAGTTGGTTTGTGATCATTTTAAATAAAAGTTCAGTTTAAGTGATGAAAATAGCACAAAAAGGTGGAAACTTCACGTTTGAGCTCTAAGACAAACATTTGCTATTCCCAACACAGTTTTGATGATAAATAGTTATGAGATAGTGGGAAAGAAGCCGAAGTGATGTTCAGTACTTTTGTCGTTACTACTTTAGCATCAAAAAGAAGGGGTAAACATGTCATATCCGTGAACCAAAGTTTTACCAATAGGTCTCCCAGACTTGTGGCTTTAAATTGGCGTTTTATTTGCTTTTCTATCGATCATGTCTTCAGCTTAACGAAATTTGATTTTTTAATTGTGTTTTTCTCAAAGTTTACAAAAATATAGATGTGACCTTTTTGCTTTTAACCAGGGGTTTGCCAGCAGTGACACCTAAAATACAGGACGATGTCCAAAAATAAAAACAAATCCAAAAAGCTTTTAAACTTCGAGATTTTTCAATATATGTTTAAGTTATTTGTGTATATCCATTGTTGTCTTTTTGTGTGTGTTTGGCTTGAATAAACAGCTAAACTGCTCATAATAGAGGCTTAAAATCAAACTATAGAAATCTATGCGCAATCACAATGTGAAACATCACAATGTCGAAAGGCTATTGATATATCAGAATATATCAATTAATAACTAACTCACTACAGTACCAAGCCACCTGAAGCCGACACAGCTACGCACGCTCCTCCTCCATCCCAATCTATTCAAAGCCTTTCTCTTTACACCCTCCCAAGAAGTTCCAATTCCCCTTAAATATTTCCCTATGACATACTCCCATCCCATTTCGGGACGACCTGATTTTAGTTTGGCCCTAAGTGATTGGCCGACAAGGAAAACCTTTGGTATCTATTGTCCTTCATCCACAGAACATGTCCTTGCCATCCCATCCTTTCTCGCATTATTAAATAAAAAAAACAAGTTTTTTTTTAACTGAAAGTAAGGAACGACGTTAAAACTTAAAACGAACAGAAATTATTCCGTATATGAAAGGGGCTGTTCCCTCCTCAACGAATCGCTCTTAACGCTAAAGTTTTTTATTGTTTAAAAAAATAAGAAGTGTGAGAAAGTCAAACTTTAGCGTAAAGAGCGAGGCGTTGAGAAGGGAACAGCCCCCTTCATATACAGAATAATTTCTGTTCGTTTTAAGTTTTAACGTCGTTCCTCACTTTCAGTTAAAAAAAACGGGTTTTTTTTATTTATAATTTTGATAATTTTTGAACGTTTTTGAATTAATACAGGTTTTGATTTTGGCTCACCGTACATGAATAATTAAAAAAAAATTGCATATCAATTTTACTTTTATTTGGTTAAATGGCTTTCTCGAAACTTGTTTAATTTTATTTATAAAAGTTTTTATTAGCAATAAATATACGTAACTTACGAATTAACTTACGTAACAAACTTCTATATTCATATGTACGTATATTAGAGGGCTCGTCCCCTAGTCAATACCTCGCTCTTTAAGCTAAAGTTCAAATTTTGTTCCAATTCTTTAAAAATGACCCCTTAATCATAAAGGCCGTTATTTAGAATAAATAGCTCTTATGAAAGTACTAAAAAATCTTTGGCTTAAAGAGCGAGGTATTGACCAGGGGGTGAACCCAATCATACACGTAATATTTTCTGTTCGTTTTAAATTTTCATGTTACTCCTTATTTTCAGTTGGAAAACTTGTTTTTTTTATATTTAATTTCTGATCTTTTTTTAAATGATGCTGGGAAATCCGGCGCCCCCTTCATAGCAATGTCCCTTCCCCCATGAGAACTTCCTTCATGGAAAGATCCTCCCACATAACCCCCGACCCATCCACCCCCACCCCCACCCCACTACCAGAAAAAATTCCCCCTGAAAACGTCTGTATACTTCCTAATAACCAATACTATACGTTAACATTGAGTAAAGTTCATAACTTTCAGCCCTCCCCCCGAGGACTTCGGGGGATTAAGTCATCCTAAAGGACATAGTTATCATATTTTCAACCATGCTGAACAAAATGGCTATCTCAAAATTTTGATCAGGTGACTTTGGGAAAAAAATGAGCGTGGGAGGGGGCCAAGTTGCCCTCCATTCATTTTGGTGACTTAAAAAGGGCACTAGAACTTTTAGTTTCCGTTCCAATAAGTCCTCTCACGATATTCTAGGACCACAGGGTCGATACGATCACCCCTGGGGAAAAAAAACAAACAAAAAAAACAAATAAACACGCATCCGTGATCTTTCTTCTGGCAAAAAATGCAAAATTCCACATTTTTGTAGATAGGAGCTTGAAACCTCTACAGTCAAGTTTTCTGATACGCTGAATATGATGGTGTGATTATCAATAAGGTTCTCTATTTTTTAGGGGGTCTTTCCCCCTTTTTTCGAAAATCAGCCAAATTTTCTCAGGCGCGTAACTTTTGATGGGTAAGATTAAACTTGAAGAACTTATTTATTTGAAATCAGAATTAAAATCTGATTCTTTTGATGTATTTATTGGTATCAAAATTCTGTTTTTTAGAGTTTCGGTTACTATTGAGTCGTGTCACTTCTTACTTACAGTTCGTTAACACGAACTGTTTGACTATTGAGATTCTGAGACTACTTCTGAGACTAAGGGTGTATCTTTCTTCAGGCAAAAAATACAAAATTCCACATTTTTGTAGATAGGAGCTTGAAACCTCTACAGTAAGGTTCTCTGATACGCTGAATATGATGGTGTGATTTTCATTAAGGTTCTGTATTTCGTAGGGGGTCTTTCCCCCTTTTTTCGAAAAACAGCCAAATTTTCTCCGGCGCGCAACTTTTGATGGGTAAGACTAAACTTGATGAAAGTTATATATTTGAAATCAGCATTGAAATCTGATTCTTTTGATGTATCTATTGGTATCAACAACCCGTTTTCTAGAGTTTCGGTTACCATTGAACCGGGTCGCTCCTTACTTACAGTTCGTTACCACGAACTGTTTGATATATCAATGAAAAAGACAAAATTCAAAGTTCCACAGGAGGTCAGCATAACTCGCCGTAGCTTCCTTTCACCCCTCGGGGTCAGTTATGGGACAGTAAAGTTCAAATACCTGGTTGAAAATGGAATCTTGGCGGCAAAGGGTCCTTCTTGGAGATGGAAATCAGTATTATTTTGGCTAACCTACAATGCTTGCTTTTTTACCGAAGCAGGAAAAAAAGACTTGCATTTTGATACCAACATAGTAGGCTAACTACTTTAAGAGAGGCAACGCTATAGGGTTCCCTATAGTAAAAGCCATACAGATCTAAAGTTCTATTATTATTGCTATTTTTCCCAGAGGCTCTTCATATGGAAGGGGTGGTCCTACAAACTACGGAGGGGAATTATTTGATTGGAAATCGGAAGTTCTAGTGCACATTTCAAGAGTCAAAACTGATCAGAGGGAAACTAGCCCCCTCCCCCTATCACGCCTTTTCCCCCCAAAAGCATCAGATAAAAATTATGAGATTGCCATTTTGTTAAAAATAGTTCAAATATCAGATAATAAAAACTCCAGAGTTGACAAAACCCCCCAGGGCCTTGGGACAGGCATTGCAAATTATGCCCTGGGGGCATAAATGGTTCTTATTGAAGGGACGCTCGAATAAACTTCAGAGAGGGCTCATTTGATTAGAAATTGAAAGTTCTAGTTCACTTTTTAAGAATCAGAAGAGATCGGAGGCCAACTAGACACCCCACCTCCTTTTTCCCCAAACTCATCCGATATGAAGATTGGAAATTGAAAATTCTAATTCCCTGTTTAAGAATTGAAAGTGACCGGATGGCACCTAGCCCCTTCTCTAAACGTACTTTTCTCAAATGCGTCCAATCAAATTTTTTATATAGCCAATTTGTTCAAAATAGACCAAAGATCATATAACAGAAACTCCAGGGATAAAACAGCCCCCTAGAACCCGGGGGTAAGTATCCTAAATTATGCCCTTGGGGCATATAAATTTCTTATGAAGGGGATGGTAGCATAAACTTCGGAGGGGCTAATTTGATTGTAAATCAGAATATCTAGTGCCCTTATTAAGGGCCTTAAGTGATCGGAGGGCAACTAGCCTCCCCCAAGGCCCGAAATTTTGAGATAGCCATTTTGTTCAAAATAGTTCAAAGATAAAATAACAAAAACTCTAGGGCTGACACCCCCCCCCAGAGCCAGGGGGCAAGTGAGGTAAGTTATGCACCACGGGCATTTAAGGTTTTTATGCAAGGGGGGTCGTGTAAACTTCAGAAGTGGCTCACTTGATTGGAAATTGAAAGTTCTAGTTACTTTTTGAAGAGTTAAAAGGGAAAGGAAGGCATCTAACTCCCCCGTCTCCCTCACATACACCCTCTTTCCCCCAAACGCATTCAATCAAAATTTTGAGACAGCCATTTTGTTTGAAATAGTCCTAAGATCCGATAAAATAACTTTGGGGTCGACTTACCCCTCCCAGATCCCAAGGGAAGGGTTCTAACTTATGCCCGGGTGTACATAAGGTTTTTATGGGAAAGGTAAAGTTGGGAGGGGACTCCAATGACTAGAAATTGAAATTTTTAGCTTCCTTTTTGAGATTCAAATGTTATCTGATGGCAGCTAGCTCCCTTCCCTTCCTCCACTAACCGTCTTTTCCCCTAAGGCTTCTGATAGAATTTTTGATAAGATAAGATAAGATAAGTTTTATTCTTCACCAAATACACATACAATATTACATGTTATTAATCCCTCAAAGGCTCATTGGCCTGTACAAAGAGGGAAGACATATTAATTGAATACTCAGAGATAAAAAACAAAAGAAAATTTAAAATGATCACTGACTCACTTAAGAAGGAGAAGAAAAGAAAATATAGATAAAATGGAAACTATTGAAAAAATTAGAATAAATAAACTAAATTAATTAATTATATTAAATAGACTCAAAAAGAAAAAAAAAAATATTATTACTATAAGCGAATTCCTATCGTCGAAACAGAATTATGTGTATTGCCAGGTAGAACCAACATCATAATAGCTGTTACGATATTATTCATAGCTCTTATCCAAGATATTAAAATATCATAACTTAAGCCATGTACAGCCCTTTTAAGCTTGTATTTAAAACTATATTTATCCCAGTTCAATCAGCTCTGCTTATTTCTGAGGCTAGGTAGCAAAATTGACGTTTATGGGTTAATTCAGTCATAAGGCTTATAATTATTGGACTGTAATAAAATGGTGCCAAAGCAATAAAATTTAACCCGTCTTCATGAATTCTTACTCCTTAATGAACTATACAAGTTTCAGCAATAAATATTGATAGTCATACCTGAGAGTCATAGCGCAGAGAAGACCACCATAAAACAGAACTAAACATTTAGGGGACATCAACTCCATAAAAAAAAAAAAAAAAAAAATAATAAAAAAATAATAATTATTCAGTTTGATTCTTAACTAAATTGCCCTTAAGAATCCTCTTGAAAGTGCCAAACGAGTGGCATTTCTGTACTGAAGAAGGCAGGGAGATCCAAACCTGATGACAAGCGATGAGGGGATTGAAATCTGACCGCACAGTGGGAGTAGGAGGAATGCAGATATTATGTGACGAACGAAGGTTATATGGAGCTGAATCAGAAATAAACTGAGAAGTTTTTTGAAGGGATTTTGGAAGATCGCCATGAAGCTGATGAAAAACAAAAGAAGCACAAGAAAGAATGTAGATAGACTGTAGATTTAGAAGCAGTCTTGGTGAAGAACGGTTGGTGTCCATAAACAGACGCCGTGTTTCATCATACATGACAGAAAGCGACCGCAGTGTAGAAGGAAAAGTAGACATCCATACTATGGGGCAATAGGAGACATATGACTGGACAAGGCAGAAAGAAAAAGTTTCAGAATAGATCCAGGAAAGGTGTGTTTGAGTTTTCGAATGACACCCAAACTCCGTGAGACCTTAACCCTAATCATGGCTATATTGTGTCTAAACGAAAGGTTCTCATCAAGCAGGATACCAAGATACCGGACCAACCGATTCTTTGGTTATCATCTTATGTTTATGTTATCATCTTGTCCAAAATAGACCAAAGATCATATAATAATAACTCCGGGGTTTATTCTGTTAGATATTGAAAGTTCTAGTTCCCTTTTTAAGAGTCAAAGGGGAACGGAGGGCAACTAGTCCCCCTACTCTCCTTACCCCAACTCCATCCGATCGATTTTTTTTAGGAAATCATTTTTTTAAAATAAGTCAAAAGATCAGAAAACAAAAACTCCAGGGTCAACACAGCCCCTAGAGCTCGGCGGCAAGTGTTGCATAGGGCATATAAGGTTCTTATGCGAGGGTTTTGAAAATAGTTAAAAGATCAGATAAATCTAACCCCAACAACCACTCAAAAAACCTGTTAACAATATATTATTCCAAAACTTAAGGGAGCTGATCCTTTGCCTTCTCTTTATTGCCGGACCCCCCCCCCCCATCCCCCAAAAACAAAAACTTGTTAACTACATTTTATTCCATAAATTATGACAACTCATCCATGGCCCTCCATGCCCCCCTAGAAAAACAACTTATTGACAATATTTTATTCCAAAATTTATGGGAGCTGACCCCTGATCCTCCCTGGCCCGATATCCCTCCCTTCCCCGAAAAGTATATCAGTAGTAAAGCATGGGAGCTTACTACTGGCCCTTCTCCCACGGCCCGACCTCTTCCCAAAAACAAAAAAACTTATTAGCGATATTTTTTTCAAAGATCATGGGAGCTAACCCCCGGTCCTCCTTTCATTACTTCAACCCTCCCCTCCCCCCCCCCCACAAAACGATGTTTTATTCCAAAAATCATGGGATTCAGTTTAATTTTATTACCTCTTTCCAAAACTGTTCAGGACGCCTATATTCTTCACTACAAACAAGAGTTTTACTTCTACCCATTTTGCTAACGGTAAAAGCATAAGGCCTACTGCGTATTTGGTGCTTTACTAAAATGAATTATATTACAAGTATTTTCTTTTGTAGGTATTACAGCATTGAAAATGAAATGAATATAGCAGTGAAACCAGACCAGGATTCACCCATAGGCCCCATAGGCCCTGCTGGTATGTTTTGCCCCTACTGAAGTTTTGGGAATTTCCTCGAAAATCTTGCAAAAGTGGAGCGGCAAAAATGCTTCGGCCTAGAAGTGTCAAAGCTTTAAATGTGGCCCTGAATGAAACAAAATCTTGAGCTGTTCAGCTTTCTGCGATTAATATCATTACATATCAAGTATTCAGATCAATTCTATTAGTTTTTGCCAAGACTGTTAATTTATATTGGAGTAAAAAATTATTTTGAAATAGGGATTTTGAAAACTTGGAACTTTGGCAATCAAAAAACGAACAGAGATTAATTAAAAAAAAATACTTTCCGAAAAAGAAGTTTTTTAAAGAAAAGTAAAGACCGTATTAAACTTAATATCGGAAGAGATGGAGACCTATAATAAATCAAACTCCAAACGACCAGAAATTACTATTAAACAATTAATAAAACTCAAAGCGAACAGAAATTATATAAACAATCATAGCAAAAAAACACACAAAACAGGTACTAATATGAATGAATAAATAAATCTTAAAGCGAGTAAAGCTAAAAATTGAATATGCAACTCAAGCTTAAAACAAACAAAAATACTTTGCTATTGAAGTATAAATGAAACCCAAAACGAACAGAAATTAGATAAGCAATCATAACAAACAAACATACAATAGGTACTAATATAAATGAATAAATTAATCTTAAAACGAGTGAAACTTAAAATGAACATGCAAATCAAGCTTGAAACGAACAAAAATACTACAAACAAGAGTTTTTGCTTTGCCTCCTTCTCTCACTGTAAAAGTATAAAGCCTACTGCGACATTCTACATACATAACTACATATCTTGAGGTATCTTTGGGGAAGACTAGCTAAAAAGCGAGTTGGAGGGGGATTGGTTGCCCTCTGACACTTTCAACATCCCCCTCAACATGCCCTGAAAGTTTTACCTTAATGCCCTCTCCGTTCTTGAGATATTGCAGACACGTCTTTTTGATAAACTGGAAGCAAACATTATCTTTGATTTAGTCTAGCATGCCCCTCATCATTAATCGTATTGTTATCTTAATACCTCAATACTTTGTTAACATACCCAGAACCAAACATTTCCCCTTTTCCTAATAGTAAATCCTGCATATAAAAAACAGATTGCATAATTTACAAGCCTTGACCTGTGGGCTGTAGGGGCATTGCATCCCCAGAGGCATAGCTATTAGATCTTTGGACTATTTTGAGCAAAGTCATTTTTTCAAATTTTTTTCAGTGTTGAGGAGAATGGGCATCAATAAGGGCAAAGGTGCTGGTTGCCATCCGATCACTCTTCAACATCCCCCTCAACCTACCCCGAGAGTTACAACTTGATACCCTAAGCCGATTCTTAGATATTGCTAACACGCCCTTTTGACAACCCGCATGCGCACATTGTAATTCAATTGTGTTTGGCAGGCTTCTCATAAGGTGCGAGGGGTTATGTCATCTCCATAGTCATAGTTATTTGACGTTTAGACTATTTTGAACAAGAGAGATTTTCAAAATTTTGATCGCATGTTTTTGGAGGGAGAGTCCTCCCTCGTGTCCTGAAATTTTCAACTTCATACCTCAGCCGTGATCACGATGCTGCATATCCTCTTTTTTTTATAGACTGGATACACATAGAGCTTTTTGCTTTAGTGTAACATATCCCTCAAAGTTGTCCAAATTTACAATTAATACTTTTAGCCTCTTCGGATACACTCAGAATCAAACATTTCTCATTTTCCTAATGATAAAACCATGCATGTAAACGTTTGGCGAACTGCATAATTTATAATCTTTGCCCCGGGATAGTTGGGACCATGGCATTCTCATAGGCATAGCTATTATACCTTTTAACTAGTTTAAACAAAATGACAATCTCACAATTTTGATTGGGGGCACCTAAAAAGAACAAGGAGGGTAGGGGGCCAGATGCCCTCCGGTCCCTATTCAACATCCTCTCAATATATCTTGAAAGTTTCAACTTAATAGCCCCTGCCGTTACATAGATATTGCGGATATTCCCCTTTGACTATCAGCAAGCATTTAGTGTGTTTTGATTGTGTTTGGCATCCCACTCAATTTTTCCTTAAGTTTCATAATACCCTAAGCGGTTTTGGAGACCCAGGTAAATACATTCCCGTTTTTCTCAATATTTGAAACCTTTAATGTTAACAATGGCCAACTTACATAACTAACATCCCTTGCCCTGGATACTATGGGGGGGAGTCAACCCCGGAGGCATAGTTATTTGGCCTTTGGATTGTTTTCTGAAAAAAAGTTTATCTCAAAATTTTCATCAGATACATTTGCAGGAAAAGGGGCATGAGGGGTGGTTGCCCTTGGATGCCTTTTGACTCTTAAAAAGGGCTCTAAAACTTTCCATTTCCTATCGAATGATTCCCTTCCGAAGTTTATACGACTATTCTTTCCATACGTGCCTCTGGGAAGAAAAATACTATAAGTATACATTGAAGCCTTATGGCCCTTTACTTTAGATTAAATAAAAAACACAAGTTTTTTTAACTGAAAGTAAGGAGCGACATTAAAACTTAAAACGAACAAAAATTATTCCGTATATGAAAGGGGCTGTCCCCTCCTCAACGCCTCGCTCTTTACGCTAAAGTTTTTTATTGTTTTAAAAAAAAATAGAGTTGAGAGAAAGTCAAACTTTAGCGTAAAGAGCAAGGCGTTGAGGAGGGGACAGCCCCTTTCATATACGGAATAATTTCTGTTCGTTTTAAGTTTTAATGTCACTCCTTACTTTCAGTTAAAAAACTTTTTTATTTATTTTATTTTTGAACGTTTTTGAATAAATGCAGGTTTTGATCTTGGCTCACAGTACATGAATAATTAAAACAAAATTTTCATATTAATTTCCTTTTATTTGGTTAAATGGCTTTCTCGAAACTTGTTTAATTTTATTTACGAAAGTTTTTATTAGTAATAAATATACGTAACTTACGAATTAACTTACGTAACGAACTTATATTTTAATACGTATATTAGGGGGTTCGCCCCCTAGTCAATACCTTGCTCTTTAAGCGAAAGTTTGAATTTTGTTCCAATTCTTTAAAAATGACCGCTTAATCACAAAGGCCGTTAATTAGAATAAATAGCTCTTATGATAGTACTAAAAAATCTCTGGCTTAAAGAGTGAAGTATTGACTAGGGGGTGAACCCAATCATATATGTAATATTTTCTGTTCGTTTAAAGTTTTGATGTTGCCGCTGTTGCAGTTGAAAAACTTGTTTTTTAATATTTAATTTCTGATCTTTTTTTAAATAATGCTGGGAAGTCAGGCGTCCCCTTCATAGCAATGTCCCTTCTCCCTTGAAAACTTCCTCTATGGAAAAATCCTCCTACCGAACCCCCGCCCCCCCCCCCCCACTACCAGTAAAAATCTCCCCTGAAAACGTCTGTACTGTATACTTCCCAATAACAAATACTATATGTTAACATTGGGTAAAGTTCATAACTTTTAGCCCTCCTCCCGGGAACTTCGGGGGATTAAGTCATCCTAAAAGACATACTTATAATATTTTCGAACATGGTGAAAAAAATGGCTATCTCAAAATTTTGATCAGGTGACTTTGGGAAAAAAATTAGCGTGGGAGGGGGCCTAGTTGTCCTCTATTTTTTTGGTCATTGATCACTTAAAAAGGGCACTAGAACTTTTCATTTCAATTCCAATGAGCCCTCCCACGATATTCTAGGACCACTGGGTCGATACGATCACCCCGGGGAAAAAAAAAAACAAAACAAATAAACACGCACCCGTGATCTTCCTTCTGGCAAAAAATGCAAAATTCCACATTTTTGTAGATAGGAGCTTGAAATCTCTACAGTATGGTTCTCTGATACGCGGAATATGATGGTGTGATTTTCATTAAGGTTCTATAACTTTTAGAGGGTCTTTCCCCCTTTTTTCGAAACTCAGCCAAATTTTCTCAGGCGCGTAACTTTTGATTGGTATGAATAAACTTGATGAAACTTATATATTTGAAATCAGAATTAAAATCCAATTCTTTTGATGTATCTATTTGTATCAAAATACCATTTTCTAGAGTTTCGGTTACCATTGAGCCGGGTCCCAATAACCAATACTATATGTTAACATTGGGTAAAGTTCATAACTTTCAGCCCTCCTCCTGGGGGCTTCGAGGGATTAAGTCATACTAAAAGACATAGTTATAATATTTTCGACCATGCTGAACAAAATGGCTATCTCAAAATTTTGATCGGGTGACTTTGGAAAAAAAATGAGCGTGGGAGGAGGTCTAGTTGTCCTTCATTTTTTTGCCACTTAAAAAGGGCACTAGAAACTTTTAATGTCGGTTCCAATGAGCTCTTCCACCATATTCACGGATCACTGGGTCAACACGATCATCCCTGGGGGAAAAAACAGCAAAAAAAAAACAGATAAACACGCATCCGTGATCTTTCTTTTGGCAAAAAATGGAAAATTCCACTTTTTTGTAGATAGGAGCTTGAAACCTCTACAGTAGGGTTCTCTGATACGCTGAATATAATGGTGTGATTTTCATTAAGGTTCTATAACTTTTAGGGGGTCTTTCTCCCTTTTTTCGAAAATCAGCCAAATTTTCTCAGGCGCGTAATTTTTAATAGGTAAGATTAAAGTCGATGAAACTTATATATTTTAAATCAGAATTAAAATCTGATTCTTTTGATGTATTTATTGGTATCAAAATTTCGTTTTTTAGAGTTTCGGTTACCATTGAGCCGGGTCGCTCCTTACTTACAGTTCGTTACCACGAACTGTTTGACAACACTATAGCGTTGCCTTCAGATGGATTTCGTGACTATTCAGGAACGAATGCGCCACTGTGTGGCATTATTTTGTCTAAAACAGAGAAGTTCAATATATATAGTTGGGTGATACTTTTAAGTCGATCGGCTATCTCAGAATCGATAGTCGATGGCAACTTGGTCCTCTTTTGGGTAAAATCATAGTTTGGTGCCATAAAATAGCAGAGAACGCCTTTTTAACGTGGCACAATCTTTTCGGTCGCAAAAAAGGGCACTAGAACTTTTAATACCCGTTCGAATGAGCCCACTTCCGATATTGTTGACCATTCTTGATTCGGTACAATTATCCCTGGGGAAAAAACAACAAAAAAACAAACAAATCAACACGCATTGGTGGTCTTTCTTCAGGAAAAGTGTAAAACTTAATATTTTGTAAGATAGGAGCACAGTTTATATAATTATCCAGTAAGTTTGCCGCAGATGATTTCTGGCTCTTCATTCTCGGTGCGAACAAAAAGCTCCTCCCACTTATTTCTACACTTATTGTCCACTTATTGGTTGAGCCGGCCAAGTTGTTTTGTCAGTACTTGTTCCGTAGGTGATTATTCTTTGTCTACCCGTGAAAAGATCTAATGCCGCTTATGTTTGTAGGTTCTCTGGAGCACTCGCACCTCGGTCCGGGTTTTTATAATGGGTGAGATAGGGAAAGATCATACTGCTAATTATATAAACTGTGGATAGGAGCTTGAAACTAGTATAATAGGTTCTCTGACGTGCTGATTTAATGCTGTTATTACCATGACCGTTTTTAAGGATTATTCTCCCCCTTTTTTCAAAACAAGGCAAATTTTCTCTGGTTCGTAGATAATGATGGGTAACACTAAACCTAATAATTTTTTATGTATTTGTAATAAGCATAAAAAACCGATTCTTTTGACGCATAAGTAATTATCAGTTTTTTTTAGAGTTTCAATTACTATTGACCCATGTCACCCCCTAACCTACTTACGATTCGTTACCATCAACTGTTTGATAAAAAAAAAATAAAGTGGAAGCAACTAGAGACAAAAGAGGCAATTCTAATGACCATCAGAGTTTTTTTTTTCTTTTCGTCCCTTACTAGATGTTGTCCCTACTTATAGACAGTGAAGGTAATTATCCTGTATTTCAGTTTCTCACAGTAAATCTTGTAGGGATGTTTTTTTTCCTTGTTTGAAATTTGGAATCTAATCCTTTTCATTATTACCCTTGACATTTTCTCGGTTTATGTAATTGTATAACTACTTAGGTGAAAAATTAATATAAAGACAAGGAAATTCGTTCTTTCACAAAGAACAGGCTATTGCTAGTTTTTACCAAGGACAGTGGAAAATTAAGTTTGATTGATTTAGGTGGAATTTTCTATATTCATATATATCTTTTTAAAAAAAATCGGAAAATTTAGCTGAAAATTTGTGCAAGTTATGCACAAATTATGCAAGTTATGCATCCTCTGTGTGCAAAGTTATGCAGTTATTAGTAGTAGTGGGTACCAAAGTAAAACAAAACAAAAATGTGTGGAAAATTAGTAAAAGTAAGTACAAAACATATGGTACCAAAAAGCAAAAAAAGGCGTAGTCTGTATTTGAACGTGCAGTTGTCTTTAGGAATCAACAGATTGCTATTGTTTGAATTTGTACGGGTGAAAAGCGTTGTCAACATTAACTAATTAATTTTGGTGGCTCATTTTTACGGTTCAACGTGACAATACTGATGAAAATTGATATTGCCTTAAAAACTTCATTATTTTGAAACAACCAAAAGAAACTGATGAACAAAATTTGTTATTTTTGAAATGTAGTTTTACGGTCAAACAGATATTTTCATTGCTAACTGATTGATAACTGATTGATCAAAAAAAATTAATGCAACCCTTCTTAGTCCAAGCTGCTTGAAGCAACCTTAGGTTGGCGGCAATAATATAAAAGGAGATATGTTGAACAATATTATGTGAAATTCTAGTTTAGCTACTTTTTGCTATTTTGGAAAGGGGTTAGGTTAGAAATGAAACTTTCAGGGATGGGTCTACAGGCTAAAATATGTCCCGGGGAGATATTTTGGAGTACCAGCCTTCACTCCTTCTTCCTCTAGAGGACAGTGACCGTTTCATGATATTTAAAAATCTTAATGTTATGAAAGTGAAACCTCGCAGAACAGATCTTCTGCTTAAATGAAGTACAAGAAAACTGTTTTAAGCTTCACAATTTTTCTCAATCCCAATTTATGAGGTTTCAAAGATCTGCAAATACATTTCCTTAAATTGAAAAGGAAACCATTGATATGGCTTAAAATTCTACTCAAATAACAGGATTGCATTTTCAGAACTAAACCCAGAGAAAAAGAAACTGATTAAAGAAAATTAAGGCAAAATGTTATTTAGTCAAAATTTCAATAGATCCCTTATTAGATCTTACTATGATCCCTTATTAGATCCCTTATTAGATTCCCTTAATAGATCCCTTATTATGTCTCTACTTACAAACACTGATAGTAATTAAAGACCTGTCAAGGGGAAAATTTTTTTAAGACTTAAAAATCAGAGGAGGTTTAACATGGAAGCTTGGCAATACCGAAAGAATTTGTTTGTTGGCCCTGGATTCATCCCTGAACGTTTCATTTTCTAACCTAACCCCTTTCAAAGATAGCAAAAAGTAGCTAAACTAGAATTTTACCTAAATTTAACAGGAGAGTGAGATGGCTAAATAGATTTCAAGTATTTCGACTGATATTATCTATCATTTTTCTTAGAAAACAGGTTTTACTTTAATTTAGAAGATACGACAAATGTCATACGTTCTCATTTTAAGTTATTTATGTAAGGAAGAGTGAGACAAAACATATTTTGGAAAAATTAAAACTTCTCATGATCTTAAATATCAAATAAAATAGGGGAAGAGAAATCGGAAGAGTCGTTCGAGCGTTTTGATATTAGGGATTGTGCTATAATGTCAATAAGAGACAGAGGGGCGTATAGCTTCTTTTGAATTACTCTGCATGTTTTGCACTAGCTTACCTACAAAACAAGAAAACGTCCTACCTGAAACTGGAACAAGGATGAATAATCCAATGGCCGGCAGCTTTTTGTCTTATTCTTTCCTTCATTAGCGCTTTTTTACTTCCAAACAACTTCATTGCAAGTTTATTATCCGTAGGCTGAAATAAAGCCTGAAGCTGATTGCGAAGAAAAGAAGCTTTGGGCTCGTTTATGATAGGCTGACTAGCAGTGGTTAATTCTTCTTTTGGCGTTCCATACAGACTAACATCATCACCACCAACTCGAGTGCATATTGATGGCTCACGACAGTTCATCTCGCTCAGATTATACTCTGTAACACTTGCAACTGCTGCTTCGTCTTCTAGAGCAGTCAATAACGAGTCTGAGCAAGTGGGGCCACTGTTACCGAGCCCATCACGTCCCACAAGTCCTAGTCTGCGGGGGCTTCGTAACTCCTCTTCTGAGGGTGTACTCACACGCCCATTTGCCAAACGCAAGCTTGGTAATCGTTTTGTTTTTCTACCTAAGCTACCGTAGCGATTATTTGGAATACTACCTCTTGGTATTGGGGGCGAAGTCCAAGTATGCTGGTTCTGTGCTGACCAATTATTTTCACTTTCTTCAGACCTTAGGCTATTAGAACTTAAAAATTGCACATGTGAGCCACGTGAATTAACACTAGACGGTACACTACTAATAGGTGCTGGTATTGGTATAGGTTTTGCTGTCTGTCTCTCACTAGGTTCAACTTTATCACCAGCTTTCCACCCTGGTTTTCCACCTTTTTCTTGAATCAAAGAAGCAGGTGTTGAAACACTTGCTATAGCAGCTTCCAATCCTGAAGGCCCAGGAGGCCTTGCTGCAACAACACTCACTGCCGACAACGCTGCTACTGTTGCTGCAGTTGTAAGGAAAGGTTGTTTTTCTTCTGGCGTCGCCATGATCTCTTTTTACCCTAGGAATAAATAATAAGACATAATAGACTGACCAATAGGAAACCAACATTCTTTGGCCTTGTGCCAGCAATTTCGACATTGAACTAAGATTGAGACTTCTGCCAAGTATCCGAAAGAAAAGGTTTGGACAAAAGCTTTTGGAATCAATTTCATTCTTAGATCGTAAATTGATGCATTGAAGAAATAATGTTAGAAAACACGTGAAACTGCATATATGTAAAAGACAGATAATTCTTGGATTTTTTTTTATAGCTTGATTAGTTTAATTAAAATATTTTAGTTATTTACCTTTATTTGCGTATTACTAAATTAGACGTTACTTAAGTTATAGTACCATGTGCGTAAATGTAGATTTATTTAGATTGTTCCAACTAATTATTTATTTAAGTCATGGTTGCAGCGAAAGCTGCAACCTAGTAAAGAATAGATACTTGGATTACCTTCGCAGATATGCTCCCCCATTCGCACATTTTGGTACTTCTGCGATTGTTCTTACAGGTTTTCTTATTTTCTACAATCGGTATATGTATTGTGCCTTGTTTTCGTTGTTGTGGATTGAAGAACTTAATTGTAATTCCCATTTAATTGATAGTAATTTTAATTATATTTTGTGGTCAATTACACTGATTCGTGTTATCTCAATTATGGTATAATAGAATACAAAACATTTTTTGGATAAATCTAAAATAGCATTTATTTATTTGGATAAACCTAAAATAGCATTTTTTACATACAGCCAATGATCTGAACAAATTTCTTTCATTGTACAAAGCCTCCCTATTCTTTCTTTAAACACTCCTTATAAGTTGACCTCTCTCATTCTCCCCATTACTTCACCAGAAGAAAAAATTAAAAACATAAGAAAATGCAGCTGGATTTATCTCAATAAGGCTTTCCGATAGAACTAATTAAGAGATTTTCCGACAATGTTTCAAAAACTTTTTCCTTAATTTTCCATAAAATTAGCTCTACTGGTAAGTTCCCTTAACACCCTAGGATATAGCTACCGAGTTGACATCATAAATCTCAATGCATCACTCTAACCCGAGTAGGAGAAAATTTTGGCGGTCGCAGCGATGAGAGATAAGTGGTGACTTTTCTTGGATGTCCCAAGTTCCTCTGAAGTTACGGGAGGATCTAAGGCACAAAATAAGTTTCCAAATTCTTGATAATGAGGTTTTATTACTTTTACGAAAAAGACATGTAAAAAACAAAATATTGACGTGGATACACTCGCTACAATGATCCCCATTCTACAAATGATGTAAAGGTCTTTAGCGGAATGGTTGAAAGTAATCACAAATGTTGAGCTTAGGCAATTTTAAAAAATTATGCTCTACATCCACCACCCTGTTAACCTTGTGGACACAATATATAATATACGTGAATAACTCAATACCAAGCTCAATAATATAGCAGGGAACTTTTAAAAAAAACTATTGATTTAATTGAACGCAATCATTGATAGAAAATGTGTTCAATGAATTTCAAGTAGTCCCCTAATTAATTAGAATAATTGCTTATATTCTCTCTACTATAATACTTGATTTCAGTACCTAAACGTATATTCTGAACCTCACCCAATTCACAACAGTTTGTCCCGGGCAACACTCTTAGGCCCAGTTTTATTACTTAAATGGTAAGCAACATTGTACATCCTTTTTCAGAGTTGAAGGAGGCTTGGCCCTGAGGCATTTTTGGCACAGTTTTGACACATCCAGAACGCGAAATTAAAAGAGGGCGCAAAAGTTTGTCAATGGAAAGCTTTCATTGTATTTGTATTTTCCAAAACAATTTAGTATGGAATCCATATATAGGTCAAAAGTCATATAACCTTGTCATTGTAAGCGTTTAAATGCTTTCCTTACATTATCTAGTTGCTTCAAGATCCTTCAATTATTTGTAGAGTTGATTAGTTTGCCTAAATTAACATTTAAAGCATTTCTTTCTAATTACCATTACATTGCCATATTTTTATTTGTAATTTAAGTTTTGATTTCTTATAACACATCCTTCTAACAATTAAAAAAAAAATTCAAAAAAGTCTCGTCTACAAATCGAATCCTAATTGCAATAGTATAACGCTTTTTATCCCCTTTTCTTAGTTAGCTTTACAGTTTAAATGAAATAGAAAGACTGAAAAAATGGTAACACTTTCAATAAGACAGCCTATCAGTGTCTGAATATGTTATCTCCTGAGTACTTTTGGAATGTATTTTCCCAAAATTCTCTCTACTATGAATATTCTACACGAAATGTTGACCATTTGGTCAGTGAGATCCAACATTCAACAAGGTCAAGTTTTGCTTTACGGAACATAGGTGTTTCGGTATGGAATGGTCTCCCGGATAGTATTAGAGCGGCCGATAACTTAGTTTCATTTAAGAAAAAGTTAAAGATTTTTTTTGTTGAAAAAGGAGGATAAATTTTTTTGATTTTTTTCCTTATCTTTTTTTTAAATAAGAATTTATTAATAATTATTATTGTTTTTATTTATTTTTGTTTAAAGGGCGGTTAAAAGATACAGCCACCAACAGGATTTTTTTAACCTTAATGTGGTTGTCTAGTTATTTCTTATGTTTGTTGAATGTTTTTTTTTTGTAAAATAAAAATGTCTATGTCTAAAAACGTTGCAAGAAAAGAAATTCTGTGAAAGTGACGATAAGACCCTTAATATTTCGGAATCCAAATGAAAAAGAAAATAAAAAGAATAAAATCTGGAAGCGTGAGTTTCTTTTGTTTTTGTAACTAATTTGTATTGCTTATCGTCTTCTTATATACATGCTAGTTTTTTAAGCTAGTTTTTTTTTCTTTTTCTTTTTCCAGTTGATAAAGGCTCCCAGACGTGAAGATGAAATATTCAAAATTAGATATTGAATACAATTGTTTTGAACATCCATATTGTATTCAGCAATGTACTAAATACAATGATTTGTAGAACAATGTGTTTTTATTTGTCGTAACAGCAACAAAAAAAGAAAGAAGATCACCACAATAACCAAGATTATTAAAAAAAAAACTAATGAATGTAGAATGGCAGTTTAGTATATGTGTCTCTCGATTCTAGTGTATCTTGATTTAGTTCGAAATTCCTCTAAATTTTCCCTGAGAATGTCAACTCAATGCCCTTAACTGCTCCTAAGTCAAGTCAAGTCAAGTCAATTTTTTTAATCATAAATAAAAACAAAATCGCAAAAACATCGAATTAATCACTGGCAGTTATGTTATTTTGACAACCTGGGTGCATCTAGGGTCTTTTGATTTAGTAAAAACCTCCCCTTCAACATCCCTGATTGTTTCAACTTCATTCTGGAAGTCTTCCCTGAACTATTGCAGATCCACCCTTTGGCAACAAACATGAAATTAGCGTCTTTTAATTTAGCTCAAAATCCCCTTCAACGCGTCTTGAAAGTTTCCGCTTAATACCCCTAGCTGTTTTTTTATGTATTAAAAATAAGGCCTTTTGATTACTTGGATGCATATGTTGTCTTTTGATGTATTTTTGCATGCCCCCTCAACAATCCCTTAAAGTTTTAACTTATTATGCTGAGTCACTCAAGAAATTCCATAGATATATCCTTTTAAAAACCCGAATCCACGGAATGTTTTAATTTTGAATGCTACAAAGAGTGCACAACATTTGAATATTGACATTGTCAGTATTTTCCTCAATTTTCCCTGAAAGCTTCTACTTAGGACCCTTAGCCTCTCTTGAGATATTATAGATAAAACTTTTTGACAACCTGTAGGCAATTAGTGTCTTTTGATTAAGTTCAACATCCCCCTTACGTCCCCTGATAGTTTTAACTTTATACCCTTTGCAACTCCTGAGGTATTGCCGATATGCCATTTTTAGAATCTTAATGCATTTTGTGTCTTTTAATTTAGTTTACTATCCCCCTCCACATCTTCTGAAGGTTCAAACTTAATACCCTTAACCCTTCCTGAGAAATTGAAAATGCTTCCTTTTTGACAATTTTTATGTATATTGTGTCCTTTTGGTTATGTTCAACACCCCCTTACCATCCCCTGAAAGTTTCAATTTAATACCCTGAAAAATTATGAAATATTCCGGTTATCCCTTTCGACAACCTAGATTCACATAGTTCTTTTGGTTTGTTTTCGTATTCCCTAAAAAATCTCCGGAAGTTTCAACTTAATATCCTTAATTGTTCCTGAGATGTACCAAATACTCCCTTTTGATATCCCTGATACATATATTACTTTAATTTACCTAAACACGTCTTAAAAGTTTCAACCTATGACCTTAGCCGTACCTAGAAATTGCAGATACACAGTTTTGACAACATGAATGCACATATCGTCTGTGTTAGGCGTAAGGGACGTGTCTAACATTTTCAAACTTATTAAATAATTACCAAAAAACTCTTTTTTAAGCTACATCCAAAAGCAAGAAAAGCAGGAGTATGCATTTTTAATGACACTTCAATTCTCTTGCTGTGTACTACCCTGCTGATCCTCCCTTTAAGAACGGCTTAGCAAATGGTTTTGGCAATAACATTACAGGTTTGAAATTGGCAGATACGAAAAGTCAGTGTAACAGTGCATAATCTTTTCATTTGGTTCTCGTCCCCTCTCAACATGCCCTGAAATCTCCAACTTAGTCACTAAGTCTTTCCTGATATATTGCAGGTAAACCCTTTTGATGGGTTTGATGAATATTAGTTAATTTGATTTAGTTCAACATCAAACACACCCCCCCCCCACCGACACCGGCACTCCCTGAAAGCTTCAACTTAATACCCGTACCAGTGCCTGAGGAATTGCAAATTTCCACTTTTGACAACCTGGATGCACATATTTTCTTTAGATTTGGTTCAAAATCTCCCTCAACATCCCTTGAAAGTTTCAACCTAATGCCCTCAGACGCTTCTAAGATGTTGCAGATATGCATTTTAAACAAGATAGATGCACACAGTGTCTTTTGAGTTATTTCAACATTTCCTAAGACATCCCTGAAAGTTTCAACCTCATAACCTAAGCTGTTTCAGATATATTTCGATACACCCTTTTGACAACCGGGACATAGTGCATCCTGGTTACATCCTTTGGAAACCTCAATGAACATGGTGTCTTCTGATTTGGTTTTACGTCCCCCTCAACATCTCCTGAAAGTTTTATCTCCTATTCTTTGTCGTTTTGGAGACCCGGGATCAATATGTCCCCCTTTCCTAAAAGTCAAATTTATATAATGTATTACAGGTGCAAAAAAAAAACTCTCTTCCTAATTTAGTAACTGAGATAAATGAGCACTTGAACAAGGTCTAGACCTTACTCATCCATCCAATCACCTAAGACAAAACAGTACATCCAACCCGATAATCCGAAAATCAAGTCCAAAATAGAACAAAATCAGCATTAAAAAGTGTAAGTCATTGTCCCAAAACCAAGCCATAGCACCGTAAATCTACAAAATTTAATATTCCCCAAGGAATCACCACATATCAGGACTCTTTTGTCATTCAAAATTTAATTAAAAATATTAAATTAAAATTTTTTTTTTGATTTTCTTAATCATAGTTTTAATGTTTTACTCTGAAAAAACTACTTTGATAGTGCATTACTTTTTATAAACACTGAGTATAAAGGCATTAAATATTTTGGTGTTTGATAACCAAGTTCAAAAGTGTCGATGTTGTTGAAAAATATCCGTCCAACGCTTGGGCATTGCTCAACAGAATTTAATGCTGGGAGTTTATATCTTGGTTTTTGTAAGTAGGCTATTGTTTTATGTATTTTATGTAGCTAATTAATTTTTTCATTTTTAAATACTTTTACTTTAATTGACATACTTTTTCCAATGCCCTTAGAAAATTGTTTGTCTTTAAGCTTCATTAAATAAAGAAATTAAAATAAGTTTTTTCAACTGAAAGTAAGGAGCAACATTAAAACTTAAAACGAACAAAAATCATTACGTATATAAAGGGGAAGGGGGGTTCCTCCTCCGCAACAAAAAAAAACGAAAAAACAAACAAACACGCATCCAGGATTTTTCTTCTGGTAAAAAATTACAAAATTCCACATTTTTGCAGATATGAGCTTGAAACATCTACAGTAGGGTTCTTTGATGCGCTGAATCTGATGGTGTGATTTTCAATTATATGACTTCAACGGGGTCTTTCCCCCTTTTTCTAAGAATTAGACAAATTTTCTCAGGCTCGTAGCTTTTAATGGGTAAGACTAAACTTAATGAAAGTAAAATATTTGAAATCAGCATAATACGCCAATGCTTTTAATACATCTATTGGTATCAAAATTCCGTTTTTTACTGTTTTGGTTACTATTGAGCCTGGTCGCTGTAAGTACGTTACAGGTCATTACCACGAACTGTTCGATTATCCATCAAAATCCAAACCGTAGTACCAAAAGTACTGTATTCAAAAGAAACTTTACAGTTTCATGAAATGTAATTTAACAAATAGAAAAGGTTTTTCAACTAAAGTTTTCAAACAAGTTATTTATGTAAAAATCTTATTAGACTATTAGAAAATGATATAAGAAAATAATTTTATGGTTTCAGAGAAAAAGGAAGGGCCCCTATTCCAACCCCCCAGATATGCCTTTGCTTCATTAGCGGTTGAACTGAGCCAAAACTTCTCTTTAAAGCACAACCGAAGCAGTGGCATAATACTGTCAAGAAAGTCAGCGGTAAAACAGTCAAAATGTGGACTTTAATCTTGATGTTTCCCTTGAAACTACAGCTAATTCACTAAATACACACTTGCCGCTCTTTTACAAACCCTCCCTGCTCTCTCATGTAATATTCCCTGACCCCGCCCCCCCCCCCAGCACCACACCAGGATATCCCTGTAGTACAGCCTGTTGTTGAGTACAGCCTGAGGCGAAAATATGTAAACTAAAGAGAACTTCAATATGCCCCCTTGATATTCCAATTGATTTAATAAAAACATTTCCCGATAAGTTGTCAACCCTTTTATCAAACATTTTTAATAGAATAATTAGAAGTGGTTAATTCCCTAAGTGCTGGAAAAAAGGATACATTACACCCATACAGAAGAAAGGCGTTAGTTTGAACTTTTATAGAGGCACACCAAATATCCTAACACCAATATTGTCTAGACTGTATGAGAGCTTCGCAGCAGATTGGCTTAAAAAAACGATCCTTGAACTTGCTGATGAACAACAATTTGAAAACATGAAAGGCTTTTCAACGACACATTACCTGGTCAGTCTTCTCGGTACTGTATATAAACTACTTGACGAGCCAAATACCTGGCTCAATCACCTTTTAATTGACCTCCAAAAGGCTTTTGGTCTGGTTAGTCATAATGTTTTAGTTGAAAAAACATTGAATGAATTTAATGTACCTCATTTTCTAGTCAATATTATTGCATCTTTTCTGTCCAATAGGAGTCAATTAAGTACAAAAATGTTTATTCTGATTCCCTATTTCTTGCGGAGTTCCGCATGGTACGCTTTTAGGTCCCTTGCTATATTTGGGAATGATTAACAATCTTGTTGATGAATCGGCCGATCGATGGAAGTTTGTGCATGACATGTCATTACTCAAAAAGTGCAGAAGAAATATTAAGAGCAGTGCAATGGAAATTATCGAAGACGTTGCGAATTCTCATAATCTAATATTATAACCTTTACTTTTCTTAAATTTTCCATGCCCAAAAGCACACATCATTTGCCTTTAAATATCTTTTGTCCGTCCACAGCTTGAGTATGCTTGCCAGTGTGGCATTTTGGCCTTACAGTGGATCAGGCCGATAGGCTAGAAATTATCTAGAATAGATCCCTGAGAATTATTGACGGTCAAGGTAACGTACCTTACATTCTTCTCCTGAAGGATTTCTGCCTTCCTACCTTGGCAACCCGACGTGTTACTCTTTGTACTAATTTTGGAAAAAATCTGCGTCGCAACCCACGCTTTCAATGAATACTCCCAGCCCCTGATTGCCCTCCAAAGCCTCAAAAAAAAATCCCGGTTCTAAATCCTATTAATGCAATAACTGAGCTACTACTACTACTACTAACAACTCACCACAGCACCAAGCCGCCAGAGGCCAACACAGCTACGCACGCTCCTTCTCCATCCCAATCTATTCGAAGTCTCCTTTTTTACACCCTCCCATGAAGTTCCCATTTCCTTTAAATCTTTCTTTTTGACGTCATCCCACCCCAGACGAGGACGACCTGTTTTCCGTTTAGCCCTAGACGGTTGGCCGAAAAGAACAATCTTCGGCAATCTGTCATCGTTTATACACACAGCGTGCCCTAGCCATCTCAACCTTTCTTTCATTACAGCCCTAGAGAGCGGTATTGAACCACACTTTTCGTACAGCCTATTGTTTCAAATACGGTCAGTCAACCGTGTACCCAGAACAATCCGTAAGCAATTTCGCTGGAAAACATCTAGCAAATCTTCACCCGCTTTTCGAAACGCCCATGCTTCAGAGCCATATTTGACTACTGTCATCACTGTAGCTTCTTATATTCAAATCTTGGTTTGCAGACTTATCTTCCTATTCTCCAAGCTTTTTTTTAATTGTGAAATAAACACTCTGAGCCTCGGCTATTCTACTTTTAACATCTTCACTACTCACACCATCTTAACTAATAATACTACCAAGGTAAGTGAAGCTGCCCACTTGATCAATCTATTCATTACCCAACGTCACCTCTTTATCTTCACTTATTCCTAGCCCTAGTGACTTAGTCTTCTTAACATCAATTTTCAAACCTATTCTAGCACTGAACTCGCAAAACCTCTAAAAGCTCATTCATTTTGCTCACACTTTCCTCTAGGATGCTTAAATCATCAGCATAATCTAAGTCCTGGACACTTTTTCCTCCCCATTTGATTCTGTGGTCTCCCATTGCCTTTCCTGTGCTCCTTAATAGAAAGTACATCAAATAATCCATATAAAGGGGGATAGAACGCAACCCTGCTTAACTCCTGATTTAATACAAGACCAGCTGCGAACCTCATTTCCTACCTTAACCGCACCAGTGTTATTCTTGTACATAGCACTAACCACTTTAATGTATTTGTCTGGTATACCATACAAGGATAAAACCTTTGCTTCGTCTATCAACAGAATTGAACGCTTCCTCAAAATCTATAAAACTAAGGACCAAAGGCGTTTGACAACTCAGGCACTTGTCAATTATTAACCTAAGAGTGAAAATTTGGTCGACGCATCCTCTACCTT
Source organism: Artemia sp. Qi Xiang Cuo (assembly GCF_049724085.1). Taxonomy (NCBI): domain Eukaryota; kingdom Metazoa; phylum Arthropoda; class Branchiopoda; order Anostraca; family Artemiidae; genus Artemia; species Artemia sp. Qi Xiang Cuo. Next base: position 59,296,361 of record NC_142809.1, on the reverse strand, counting down.
TTCTAAAACCGCACTGTTCTTCTCTTAAAACTTTGTCTACGGCATTTCTCAGTCTAAAAAGTATCATATTAGCCTACTAAGTAATTTGCCACCTACAGAGACCAGACTAATGCCTCGATAATTACCACACTCACTTTTATCACCTTTATTGTAAAGTGGCTTAATGAATGTTTTCCTTAAATCATTGGTACTTCCTCTTTTTCAAAAATCATATTCATAATCTTCAGTAACTTATTTCTAACCTCAGAGCCACCATACTTAAGAAACTCATTTGCTACCCTGTCAGCACCTGGAGCCTCATTATTTTTTAATCCTTTTAGTACTGTCATTAATTCTTCCTCGCTAAAACAAATCTTCCTTCACATCCAAGGTATCCCAAAATTTTTCGTTTTCCTCTATATCTTTTCCTGCAATTCTATCTCAGTTTAGCAAATTTTCAAAATGCTCTGCCCATCTCTGTTTAATTCTTTCCTTATCGCTAATTGTAGCCCCATTCCCATCTTTAACTGGGCCAAGTCCAGATTGACTACTCCCTCTCAATTTATTGACAAGCCAGTACAATATTTTACTATTATGCCGTCTAGCTGCATCTTCCAAATCCTCTACAGTTTTATCCATGGCCTCCACTTCACACTTCCTTAGTTCATATTTCAATACTTTCTCCACTTTCTTTACATTCTTTTTGTTTTCATTCTATCTATCGCTCAGATAATTCTTGTACAAGCCCTTTTGCCTTTCTATTAAACATAAAGCCTTTTCACTAATATTCTTAGCTACAGTCCTACCTTTCTTCCCTATGACAGCTTCAGCAACTTCACCAATTATTTTTCTAAAATTATTCCAACCATCTTCCACATTATCAAATTTTAAACTCTCAAAATTAGTATTCAACTGTTCCTGGAAAGTTTCTCTCAACTTCTGATCCTGGAGTCTACCAACATCAGAACTTACCGGGAGGTAGTTACCTTTCCAAAATTTGAGTTTTAGATTAACCCTTGACACTGCCAGATGGTGATCTTTACTTTTAACACCAATAACAGCACTCCTATACACCCTAGTGTCCTGTATTGATCCTGCCAGTCCTCAGTTTACTATAAGTTAATTAATAAGGTTTGCTGTTTTACCATCACGTGAATACCATGTTAACTTATGAGCCATTTTATGACCAAACACCGTGTTGGTTATAACTAGATTATAATACCTACAAAATTGAAAAAGTCTGTATCCATTACTGTTTTCTTTTCCTACACCAAATTTACCTAGGCTAGGATACCATCTATCCCTATTTCTACCGACCTGGGCGTTAAAATCTCCATTGTTAATGTGTTAGTTTGTTTGTTGGGTTTATCGCTGTATGTTTTTATAGTGTACTTATGTTTGTATTTTTACACTCATTTTTATTCATTTTATTTATGTTACTCATGTTTCTTACTTTTTACTTTTGTTTATTTTAGTTACATTTTACTTATGTACTTATGTTTGTGAACTTATATACTCATTTTTATTCATTGTATTCATTGTAATCATTTTTATTTAAAGACCAGTTGGGTTCATCGCTGTAGGCTGTGTTTTTATATTGGGCTTATGTACTTATGTTTTTCTTTTATATATTGTACGGTAGCTGACAGAAAGCAACAAGTTCGGCAGTTTTTTATGTTGTGAAAGTTTGCTTGTTAATAAAGTAGCCTACTATTCTATTCTTTTCTAAGGTTCAAAAAGGAAAAAAACTATAAGAAAAGAGGGGAGTAGAAAATGAAATGTTAAAAAAACAGGTAAATATGAAAAAGTAAAATTAAAAAAAAATTGTATAAAATTATTTTTCTTTTTATAAAAATGAAAAAAAAATTATAAATTAGAATAAGGAGTCGGTGGGAGTCAGAACCTTATGTATATTAAGGCTCTGATCGCTCGAATTTTTCCTGGAATTATTGAATTTTTCGAAAAATTAAAATCGTAAGCATAGTAATAATTGCAGCCATTTTCAGGGCCTTGGTATAGCTTATATATTGTCATAGTAAGGTGACATTTGGTCGAATGCATAAGTTTTTGATCAAATTCCAGTCGCAGCAAAATAAATAGATGTAGTAAATTTAAATATAGATGTAATTCTGGATGGGCGAATTTAAAATTAATAAATACTAAATATTTATATCTAGCATTCAAGTTTGAGAAGCTTGAAGTAAATTGAGTTGTGAAACACTTTCTTCGGACTTAGTTCAGCTATGGATCCATTTATGAAAAGTTCATTCACCTATTTTAACAGTTCCCAAGCATTTTTTCAATGCCATTTGATCGAGAACCTAGGTATTTGATCAAGTAATTGATTTTCTACTCTTATTGCGATTTATAATCAGTTCTGGAGACTTTTAATACAAATTTTAGGAAATTACTGTTAATTGAAATCCTTTGTCAATGAGAACAGGGGTTCGAGTCCTGGCGTTGCCTTTTATTTGGTTTGGAACGGCAGTCAGTGGTGTGACTCTGCAAGTTTAACCAGAGTCGACTCAGCTGTAAATGGGTACCAGGGGAAATCTAGGGAAGTTAAACAGGAAGGGTATGCAAAGACACAGTGGCCCAAAACCCCCCACTGGACTTCCTAGGACTGTAAAGTAGGGACCATATAGTACATTGCCGTATTTTTTACCTTTTTTTAATACTGCTTTCTATTATTTACCTGAATGTGGCTTGGCTAACATTCCTTTAAGTTGCTAAAGTACTAAATTGATAAGTTTTTTTTTATATATTTGGGAGAACATTAAAAAAAGAAATGATATTTCTGGAGATTTCTGGTTTTAATTGTACGAAACAATCATCGGAAGATTTCTGATTGCTTATGGATTTGGTAAAAGAGATTTTTTTTTTCATTCGGCTTGGTCATATTGGCTTCTAAATTTTTTTTCGGTAATGTACTAGAATATCAATTTTCAATATTAAACTACTGGACCTAATTTCAGCGAATTTAGGATTGGAGGTAAACCAGCGTCTTATAAACACCCGCAGAATCCCAACCTGATGTTGGAACGAAAGTGATGAACACTTTCTAGAAAATCTGTTTAAATCCTTTCCCAAGAGAATTTTTTGCAAACCCATCCCTGTCATCAACAGATTTCGCGGGCATCCTAATGCATGTGTTTAATCACATAGAATAATTAATTACAATAAAATGGCACTGCTAAGAAAAACGAAAAGCTTTATTAATGAACAATTATTATTAATCTCTACAAATGTGACACAGTGATTGATTAGTGCTGGATTTTGAATGACAGCAACATCATTACCAATCTCATTTACAAGAAATATGAAGGGGGACGTACAAGATCATTTTGCAATCGCAATCACTCTACTACAACTTGGCGAAAGTAACGCAATTTTGCGTTTTCCTTTTAAATACTATCCCCAGTATACGAAATTCTGTATCTGTTTCCCTGTGCTATTGTGCTACCTAAATGGCAGATAAGAACCTGGCCTGTTCTTGGCTCGTTACATTTACAAAGGTCAATTCATATACGTGGTTGTTATTTGTCAAAAAAGGTAGCATTAAAATCGTAAAACTTTGTTTCTCAAATAAAAGTAAAGAGCAACTTTAAAAATTAAAAAAAGAACAGAAAGATATAAGGAGGATCCAAGCGTCTTAACCAACAACTCTGCACACTACTTTAGTTTTTTTTTTTAATTTCAGGTAGCTCTTACTACAAATGTTCTAACAAAAGGGTAATCTGTTTAGAAATTCAAACTTGTACCACAATGTTTCGAGAACGCAGGGAATAAAGTGTGCGATTTTATTCTAAATAATTCAGTTTTCAATTCAAATGTTTCGAAAGGCAGTCACTAAGATAAGAAACTTTCTTTTACACAGTCTATATTGTCTACACAGTCTATATTACACAGTCTATATTCTTTTACACAGTCTATAAACAGTCTATATTTTATGCACTGTAAAATCCTTTAAGAAAGCCTCTAGTCACACTTTAGGCCAAAATTGAAGTGGAGGTTGACAAGAGAGGCAGCCATCCCCCCCCCATATATAGAATACTGCCTGCTCACTGAAGTTCCATCGTTAACATTCACTTTAATAAAGAAAACATTATTTCATTTCTGGTTTTTTATTGCATATCCAGCTTAAATGTTAGGGGGCCTACTGTTCCTCAACCCCCGCTGTCTTTTTCCCATTATTATCATTTTTTGTGCAAACAGCTTTTATAACTATATTAATTACTGATGAAAAGTCAAATTTAAATTTAAGGGTGATAGTGTCCTTTTCTTTCAAGAGGTTCCTGGCAAACATATAGTTCTTAGGGGACCCCGTCCGATTAGTTTCACATCTGTGTAGATAGGCATATCAATATAATACTTTATGCTGCTTTAAAAATATTTCTACAGTCCAAGGGGATATGACACACAACAGTACCCATATTGCATACTTCGTCTAAATATATTTCTCGAAATCTAGGAAGTATATGAGACGAGACAGCTGCTTAGGAATAATTGTCTATAATAGCCGTTGATTTTTTACTGACTGTATATATTTTTAGTGATTCATGTGCCATTGAAAGGTATTATTTTCTTAGCTTTCTGATCCTTCTAAATGAATTAGCAGTCACTCGATAGAATTTTGGCCCCTTCTTGCAGAAATTGTTATTCAGTGAAACATCAAAGTAAATATTACTATTTTTTTTTTTATTAAACTAGGACTTTCAATTTCCCTTTGAATAACCCTCTTGCAGAATCTACTCTTAAAAATACGAAACTTCGTAGTTTGGCACGTAGGGATTAAATCCTCTTCAGAGTATTCATGCATTTTCCGTTTCTAATCAAAATCATATCCCCTTTTGGGGATATTTTACCACATTCAAAAAGTATACAAATTTTATTATATTAAAATCATTTTAAAAATATTTCTAAAATTGATTATTGCAAATATTCTGAATTCGACTGAAAAATCCGCAAGAATGCACTGTTATCAGATTATTTTTCGGGTTTCAATTTCTATTGAAAAGGTTTGCTTCAAATTTACGACTCATTCGACTGACACAAATCACCATGAATGATTTGATGACTTTAAATTTACCTTATACACTACTTTTAGAAAAAATAAGCCCTTTTTTGCTACCCCCAAGACTCGGTTTGCATAATGTAGTTGGTGCTTAATGGCATTTATGGCCTAGTAGGCATATAAGCAGTCGTTTAGTTCAAGTGGAATTGCTTCAACGGCAAACTCTACGAAGATGTCTGATGCATTATCAAACAGTTCGTCGTAACGGACTGTAAGTAAGGAGCGACCCGGCTCAATGGTAACCAAAACTCTAAAAAACGGAGTTTTGATACCAATAGATACATGAAAAGAATCAGATTTTAATGCTGATTCAAATATATAAGTTTCATCAAGTTTAAAATTACCCATCAAAAGTTACGCGCCTGAGAAAATTTGGCTGATTTTAGAAAAAAGGGAGAAAGACCCTCTAAAAGTTATAGAACCTTAATGAAAATCACACCATTATATTCAGCGTATCAGAGAACCCTACTGTAGAGGTTTCAAGCCCCTATCTACAAAAATGTGGAATTTTGTATTTTTTGCCATAAGAAAGATCACGGATGCGTGTTTATTTGTTTCTTTTTTTGTTTTTTTTTCCCTAGGGGTGATCGTATCCACCCAGTGGTCCTATAATATCGTTGGAGGGCTCAGTGGAACGGAACTTAAAGGTTCTAGTGCCCTTTTTAAGTGACCAAAAAAATAGAGGGCAACTAGGCCCTCTCCCGCGCTCATTTTTTTCCCAAAGTCATCCGATCAAAATTTTGAGACAGCCATTTTGTTCAGCATGGTCGAAAATATGATAACTATGTCTTTCAGGATGACTTAATCCCCAGAAGTCCTCGGGGGGAGGGCTGAAAGTTATGAACTTTACCCAATGTTAATATATAGAATTGGTTATTGGGAAGTATACAGACGTTCTCAGGGGGGATTTTTTCTGGTAGTTAGGGTGGGGGGTGGATCGGGGGTTATGTGGGAGGATCTTTCCATGAAGGAAGTTTTCATGGGGGAAGGGACAATGCTATGAAGGGGGCGCCGGATTTCCCAGTATTATTAAAGAAAAAGATCAGAAACTAAATTAAAAAAGAACTTTCAGTTCAAGTTTTTCAACTGAAAGTAGGGAGGAACATCAAAACTTAAAACGAACAGAAAATATAACGTATATGATTGGGTTCGCCCCCTAGTCAATACCTCGCTCTTTAAGCCAAAGATTATTTAGTACTTTCATAAGAGCTATTTATTATAATTAATTAAAAAAAACTTTCCGAAAAATAAGTTTTTCAAAGAAATTTAATGGTCATTTTGAACTTAAAAAAAGCATATACACTTACTTGTTAAAATTAAAACTAAACACGACCAGAAATTACTACTAAAGAATAAATTAAACCCAAAATGAACAATAATTATATAAACCATCATATCAAAAAGCATACAACAACTAGTATTAAAGGGTAAACATATCTTAGAGCAAGTAATGCCTAGCTTAATATAAAAACACACATTTCGCTATTAAAGCATAAATGAAACTTGAAACGAACAGAAACTAAATAACAATCAATGCGAACAAACATATATATTAATATATATATATATATTAATGTAAATGAATAAATAAATCTTAAAACGAGTGAAACTTAAATTGAATATGCAAATCTAGTTTGAATCGAATAAAAATAACTACAAACAAGAGTTTGGGTATCGCCTCACTGCAGAAGCCTAAAACCTACTAATAAATTAAACTAATAAATTAAACTGAATATTTGATGCATAATGATATTAATTGCTGAAAGCTCTTCAGTTCAAAGTTTTACTGTAATTTTAATATTTATTTTCAATATTAAGTACAAAAGAAAACATTTGTAATATAATTTGTTTTCAGTAAAGCACCAATGACGCAGTAGGTTTTAGGCTTCTGCAGTGAGGCGATACCCAAACTCTTGTTTGTAATTATTTTTATTCGATTCAAACTTGATTTGCATATTCAATTTAAGTTCACTCGTTTTAATATTTATTTATTTATTTACATTAATATATATTGTATGTTTGTTCGCATTGATTGTTATTTAATTTCTGTTCGTTTTAAGTTTCATTTATACTTTAATAGCAAAATATTTGTTTTCGTTTTAAGCTTGATTTTCATATTAAATCAAATCATTACTCGCTTCAAGATCTGTCAATTCATTAATATTATTGCTTGTTGTATGTTTTTTTCAGTGACTTTTTATTTAATTTCTATTCCTTTTGGGATTTTTATTTATTGCTTAAATGGTAATTTCTGGTCATGTTTAGTTTGAATTTTAAAATGCATTTTTATATCCATATTTTAATTTTAAAATTGCCTTTAATTTTATTTTAAAAACGTAATTTTCGGAAAGTTTTTTTTTAATTAATTTTTGTTCATTTTTGATTGCAAAAAGTTTCAAGCTTTTATGGCATGGGGGGGGGGTGGTTACTGTCCGATTATTCTTGACTTTAAAAAACGGATCTAGAACTTTCATTTAAAATCGAACGAGGCATTTTTGAAAGTCTATACGATTACCTCTTTGATAAAAACCTTATATATGAACAATAGACAGCTTGCAGAACTTGTGGACAGCCATTGACAACAATGAATGGATTGAAAAAATAGCTCGAATAAGGGGGTTTAGACCATTTCACTTGCTGACACAAAGGGATCACGACTGTTTGGAATTGACCTTAATAGGATTTTGTGTGCCAAAGCAATTTTACATCTATCTCAGAGTATGTATTTTAATTTGATAATTATAATAGAATTCCTATGTGTTCTTCCCATACAAAACCCCTTCCGATAAGTTATAAACCCCCTTTAATAAGTTATGCCCCACGGCATAGCTTACAATGCCTACCCCCGGGCCCTGGTGGGCTGTGTCGACACCGGAGTTTTTTGTTATCAGAACTTTGAACTATTTTAACAAATGTCTATCTCAAAATTATTATCTGATGCATTTAGGGCGTGGAGGAGGGGGGGCTAGTCACCCTCCAATCTCTTTTGACTCTTAAAAAGTGAACAAAAATTTTCAATTTTCAGTCAAATGAGACCTCTCCAAAGTTTATACGAGCATCCCTTCCATAAGAAATAATGGGAAGGATTCAGAGAATCCTTAAATTACAACTCTTGCCCTGAGGGCTGCGGGGGAGTTGTCATCCTCAAAGACCCAATTTCCAGAACTTAAAACTACGTTTAATAAAATGGCTATCTAAAACTTTTTATTGTAGATGTTTGGAGAAATGGTTGGCGTCAGAGAGGGGTTAGTTGCCCTCCAGCAACTTTTGATTGTTAATAAGGGTACGAGCCCTTTGTATTTCCAAACCAATTAGCCTTTTTTGAAGCTTCTACGATAATCTCTTCTATAAAAATCTCATATGCCCCCAGGGTACAACTTAAAACCTTTGCCCTGAGGGTTGTGTTGGATTGTCCTCCTCAAAACCATATTTTCTATCTGGAAATCACCTATGCTGAACGAAATGGCTATCTCAAAATTTCGATTGGATGTGTTTGGGGGAATGAGGGGCGGGAGGGGGGGGCTAGTTGCCCTCCAATCACTTTCGACTATTAAAAAGGGCACTAGCCCTTTGAATTTCCAATCGAATGAGCCTGTTTTGAAGTTTCTACGACAACACCTTCTATGAAAACCTTATATGCCCCCAGGTCATATCTTAAAACCCTTGCCCTGAGGGTTGTGGGGGAATGTCCTCCTCAAAAATATATTTTCTATCTGGAAATCAACTACGCTGAACAAAATGGCTATCTCAAAATTTTTATTGGATATGTTTCGGGAAGTGATCGGCGTGGGGGGGGGAGGGGGGACAGTTACACTCCAATCACTTTTGACTATTAGAAAGGGCACTAGCCCTTTAATTTCCAATCGAATGAGCCTGTTTTGAAGTTTCTACGACAACACCTTCTATAAAAACCTCATATGCCCCCAGGCCATAACTTAAAACCCTTGCCCTGAGGGTTGTGAAGGAGTATCCTCCTCAAAAATATATTTTCTATCTGGTTATCAACTATGCTGAACAAAATGGCAATTTCAAAATTTTGATGGGATGTGTTGGTGGGAATCATGGGCGTTGGGGGGCTAGTTACCCTCCCATCATTTTCGACTATTAAAATGGGCACTAGAACTCTCGATTTCCAATCGAATGATTCCCCTTTGAAGCTTCTACGACGACCCCTTCCATATGAAGAGCCTCTGGGAAAAAAAAATAAATAATAAATAATAACAAAACATTGGAACCGTATGGCCTTTACTATAGGCAACGCTACAGCGTTGCCTCTGATTAACAGCCTTTGTGATTAAGAGGTCATTTTTTAAGAATTGGAACAAAATTCGAACTTTAGCTTAAAGAGCAAGGTATTGACTAGGGGGCGAACACCTTAATATACGTATTAAAAATCTATGAATATAGAAGTTCGTTACGTAAGTTAATTCGCAAGTTACTTATATTTATTACTAATAAAAATGTTCGTAAATAAAATTAAATAAGTTTCGAGAAAGCCATTTAACCAAAAAAAGTGAAATTAATGTGCAAATTTTGTTTTAATTATTCATATACGGTGAGCCAAAATCAAAACCTGCATTAATTCAAAAACGTTCAAAAACTATATAAAAAAACCTAGTTTTTTTTAACTGAAAGTAAGGAGCGACGTTAAAACTTAAAATGAACAGAAATTATTCCGTATATAAAAGGGGCTGTCCCCTCCTCAGCGCCTCGCTCTTTACGCTAAAGTTTGACTTTTTCACAACTCATTTTTGTTAAACAATAAAAAACTTTAGCGTAAAGAGCGAGGCGTAGAGGAGGGGACAGCCCCTTTCATATACGGAATAATTTTTGTTCGTTTTAAGTTTTAATGTCGCTCCTTACTTTCAGTTTAAAAAAATTATTTTTTTTATTTAATTTCTGATCGTTTTTTAGTTAATGCAACTTTTATTTTGGCTCACCGTCATTGAATAAGTAAACAAAATTTGCATAAAAATTTTACTTTTCTTTTTTAAACAATAAAAAACTTTAGAGTAAAGAGCGAGGCGTTAAGGAGGGGACAACCCCTTTTATATAAGGAATAATTTCTGTTCTTTTTAAGTTTTAACGTCGTTACTTACTTTCAGTTAAAAAAAAACTTGTTTTTTTTTATTTAATGAAAAAAAAAGAACGTCAGAATTTCCGTATGATGGTACTAGTCAAAAGTAACCCCTGCGAAGGTCGTGTTTTTTTTTCTTTTTTTCTAAAATATGATTGGTTGCTTTCTCTCACTTTTAGAAATAGCAAAAAATTAGAACAAACATTCGCTGTTAGTGCACGTCACTTTGAATTCGGTGGTGTTTCCGATTTAGAATCCAACCCATTCCTCTCGAAAAGTTACCACGACCACGCGCTACCAAAGTTCGACATCAAGTAAAAAGTTACATTATTCACAAGCTACCAAAGAGTCTAGGGGCTATGTGCATAGTACTAAGGGTATGAGCAAAAGATAATCTACCCACAAATTTACCCTTAATTGTTGCAAATACGAAAAATAAGCTTTACGAACGAAAAACCTCTGGGTAAAACGAGAACAAACTTTTATAACAATTAACACTTTTTTTTATCTATAAATGGGAAAAACTGTTTGCACAAAGTTAAAATAAAGTGCCTCATATCGAAAAACCCACTATCTCAGGGACTAAACCTTGTATATTTTGTGCCATCAACAAAAACCTTTCAGATAAATCGTATATATTTTTCGCATAAAAATTTAATAAAAGTTTAGGAAAAGTTTGACTGGGGCTCCATAATGAATGGGGAGGACCCAAACACCGTTCCCAACATGTGCTGTCCCCTTCACTAAGTCCAATAGAAGAAAAGTTGGTTCTGGTTTGCTCAATGACGGTTTCGTCATTGCCCCATGGACCCACATTTCAAATGACGTTTGGGCATCTTGAGTAGAAGACCCTGAACATGGTTTAACTCAATTAAATGAAACAAAAATAATAGAAAGGTGGTTGATAACCTCTGCCTGTTAATCACGTATAGTTTTATTGTAATTAGTCTGATTATACGTGTAATATAATGTTTGATTCTAATTTAATTATAATTTTCCTACAAGTAATTCTGTATTCTTTGTTATCTCCTTAAGTGCAGTTTCTATTCATTTGTTATGAAGACAGTTGTTTTTTGTTTTTGACTTTTGTCTTCTGAAACACTTTTAATATCTATTAATAAGAACTTTCGCTCATATAACGTCACAATAAACTATCCCACATACCTGAATATAACCATTGGTACAAACCAGAGGGAAGGGGGTAATTTCCATCCTAAATTTAAAATTTTTTGTTTTTGTTATTTCATTAACCATTATCGAAAGAAAAACAAAAATAGTCCCCCTAACCAATTTTGTGAAATATACTTATCCTCATGTTTCCGTTTCAAAAATGAAATATCCTACCCCGTCCCCTTATTTTTGTGAATTGGCACCAATGAATATAACGCGTCTTAAATTTTTTCAAGAATTTATTGATAGGGTTTATTAAAGTAAGTAAAATATTTTATTACGAAAACATTTCCAAAATTCAAATTCCCTTGTAAAACCATGAATCTAATTAGATATAAATTTGGAAGAGATAAAAAGGCCTTTCATCTCGAAATGCTATTTGATATGAGAGATTAGGATGAAGAATCTGCTGTGAATAGGTATAGTAATTATTTTACAAGCCTTGGATCATCTATTGCCTCAGTAAACGTTGACATTTTCTCCCATAGTTTGTATAAGCGTTTTCTACGTCGAATATATGTATTTTTTTAGTTACATTTTCTACTAAATAAAAGTTTTCTCATGGAGTATGTTCTTTTCTACCGTTTAAGGATTGGAAATAAATTCTAAAATACAAGCCTTCGAATCATTTAGATAGACTGAAATGTCTTGCGAAACATTAGTCTGAATTTAGAATTAGTCTGAATTTCATAGAATTTAGAAAAAAATACCACGAATCTTCTGTTTCACATAGTAAGAACTCAGCCGCCCCCCCCCCTAAAAAAAGCATAGAAAGATCCACTGGCCTTCCCGCATTTTGATAGTTATTATTAAATGTTATCACACAGAGTCTTTCTAAGCGCCATGTTATTCCCATTTCTGCTGACGCTGTGCGTAATGGCATTCTTCAATTGAAATCTAAGTCCATCGATTTAGATGGGATTAGTAAGATTCATTTAAGTGTTGATTGTAGTCCACTGTTGTTCCATTTGCAGTTGCTTTTTCAAATGCTACTTTTTTTCGGTTTTCAGCATCCCCACAGGGTCCTGTTTTCTATTTTAGTCCAAGCTTCGAAAAGAGGTGATGGCCTGTATACTCGTATATACGCTCCTGATTTGCCAAAGGCTTTTGACTATGTTATGCAAGCTGAAGCTGTTTATTCTCTTATTTCAAATAGTATATATATTTTTATTTATCTATTAAAGTATTGGTATAAGAATTCTTTTCTCCGTCTTAAAACCATTGATGGTTTTTATTTAAATTCTCAAATTCTTGTAAGGCAATGCATGAGACAAGGTGGGGTTTTATCTCCCTCTATTTTTAAACTGTGTGTGTCTAATGCATTCCGACTTGCTTTTTAGAAAATTCTAGTGTCTCATACTTAACTTAAGCGGATGACATTCTCTTAATTAATTGTTTACGGAAGGGGTTCCTAATTCTGCTGTTTTTGTTGCCTCTTCTTTTTCCACTATTGAACTTTTTCTGAATATTGATAAGTGTGAGTTCCTCTCTTTTAATGTTAAGGCTTGTTCTATACCAACAATTAGTTGACAAAATTTGTCTATACCTTTATTGAATCTATTAAATTGTTGGGAATCTATACGAGTAATTTACGATCTTTTGTGTTCGCGCACAGTTTTCGGTGCTAAGTTTAAGCTCCAGATTAGTTATTCAAAAATTGTTTCCAACAATTTTATATAACCTTAAGCACTTAGCACTATATAACCAAGCACAAATAACCTTAAAGCACTGGTGAAACTGTACTCGACCTACTGCGACCACTACGCCTTATCTTTCTTTACCTACTTTGTTTCAAATTTTCCTCCGAAAAGATATCCGACCTCTCCGCTCAGTGCATTTTCGGTATTTAAGGTATTTAATTTATTGGCCACCATGGTATAAAAATGCAAAAACTGCGCAGAATTTAAAAGCTCCAGATATAATGGCAAAACTGAGAGAGGCAAAACTAAAAAGTTGTCCGAGTTTGCTGTTTCAAAGTTTTAGCCGTTTCATGATCTTATCCCACGTCTTCGTTCCAGTAGATTGTTTTGTTTTAGTCTCTTTTTTTCTTCTAATTCATTACTCTACTTTTGTCTTGTTGTTTATAATGGGTTAAAATAAATTATTATAATTATTATTATCTTACTGTATAAAATCTAATTATACAAAACGTTTTAAAAAGCAAAAATCCTGAGAAATTTAATGTCCAAGAAGATTGAACAGGGAGATTGCAAGGAGAAAAGAAGCTCTGGTGAGATTGGTATTAAGTTTATTTTTACAACCAACTTAACGAGCTTAGCTCTTAGCTGGGGGCTCGCTATTCTATCATATAAAATTTAAACAGTTATAAAAACTAAAGATACGGGGCAATTCAATTGTCGAAAAGTATTTCTCTCTCTTAGCACATTGTCTTTTTCTTTTTCAGGATAATTTTTATCCTGAAAATATCACAACACCTCTTGTGAATTACAACTGCCAAGTTTATCTTCGGTTACAGGTTTTGAACTGATGCATTAAGATTCTGGTAAATATGAGATGTAATACAAATGCTCAAAAATATAATCCAGGAAAGTTAAATTTTGAAAAAGATTTTCCTTTCAGCACTTTGCCTTTTTTAAACGTAGAATTCAGCCAGTGAAAAATACTTGCCCTAGACCTATATAAGATAACTACAATTGATCTTGTCTCGTATGTCCCTGTCAGAAGACAATACATTTTTCTGGCTGAATTCCAGATAAGTGATTCCGATAGTATTTCAAATCGTTCCCAGTAATAGAAGTGAATATTCATAGATAGAATATGAATGGGAACTAGAATATGGGATATCCTACCAAGAAAAGTATTTAGGTATACTTATGAAAAAAATACAGATCTTTTTAGTTGCTAAGGAGTGATTTTATTTCATGGATGTATTTTTTATTTACAACCTGAGAAAAATTGTTCTTCTACTTGAAAACTCATTTCAAGAGCAACACGAATAAAGGTTCTGAACGCTTTTTTTCAAACGCTTTGTAGATCAGTTAATAAAATTCCATCAGCTTAATTTTTTTTCAGCCTTTAATGTGATGTTAACACTGTTATAAACGGGCTTACTCTCTATTAGAATCAAACTCTAAGCTGGCTTGATATGCATTTAATTCAATATCTCTTTTTTTTTCTTATACATATCAGAACTGAATAAAAGAGAACCCTATTCATTTTAAACATCATGTAATATCAAATCATTTATCAGTAAAGTTAATCAGTATCACAGTTAAACAGCAGAGCATCCTACAGAGTCCCAACATGCATCATTTGAAAGATGAAAAAAATATGATAAATGCAGAAATTCTAAGAAATTTGGAGTCCTTACGGTATAGTAAAATCTCACACTCAAGTTGCGTTATGGTGTAATCAGCAACAGACACATCAATTTCACTCTGCTACTTCTCTCTTAATAAAATGAAATAAAAAAAAATAAGTTCTTTCAACTGAAAGTAAGGAGTACCATTAAAACTTAAAATGAACAGAAATTATTCTGTAGATGAGGGGCGCTGCCCCTCATCTACAGAAATCAAGGGCCACTTGTGCTTGAGTAGTCTTTCCAACAGAATCACTGCAAAAGTCAAATTTTAGCGTAAAGAGCAAGGGTTGAGGAAGTGTCGGCTCCCTTTATATACAAAATAATTTATGTTCATTTTAAGGTTTAATGTTGCTCCTTGCTTTCAGTTGAAAAACTTGTTTTTTTATTTAATCTCTGTGCGTTATTAAATAATGCTGGAAATCCCCCCCCCCCCCCGTGTAAAATTTATCCTTGAAAATTCTCACAGAAATATTTCTTCCCATCCAAAATGTTCCTCGTGTAAAATCCCCCCGAACAGAAAATTACCCCGAAAAAATTCCGTATATTTCCAAATAACAAAAACTATATGTCAACAATACGGGCAAATTCTGTAACTTACAGCCCTTTTCCTAGGGACTACGGAGGTTCACGTCATCACCAAAAGCATATTTATTGAACATTTCGACTATTTTGAATTATATGACTATCTAAAATTTTGATTAGATGTCTTTGAAGGAAATGGGCATGGGAGGGGGGCTAAGTACCCACCAATCTTTTTGATCACCTAAAAAGAGCACTAAAACTTTAGATTCCGTTCGAATGAGCTATTTCCTAATCTTTTAGAATCTTTGGTTCACTGCGATCACCCCTGTGAAGAACAAAAAAAATGTATCTTGTGATCTTTCTCCTGCCAAAAAATACAACATTCCATGTTTTTGTAGAAGGAAGCTTAAAACGTCTACAGTAGTGTTATCTGATGTGCTGAATCAGATGGTGGAATTTTTGTTACGATCACTTCACTTGTTGGGGTCTTTTCTCTCTTTTTCAAAAATCAGGCAAGTTTTCTCGGGCTTCGTAGAATTACTTCTTACTTACAGTTTGTTACCACGAATTGTTTAGCCAAATTTAAGGAAGGTAACTTTGGCAGAGAATAGAGGATAGTTTTCACCGAATTCTATTAAATCTTCTTAACAGATAACTTTTTGGTTTTAGAAATAAAAGAAAGGGCTTAACTGGGTTATTAACTGGAGAGACCATGTTGCCAACAAGATACTTCACTCAGTTATGGGCCCAGTAAAAGATACCCAACGCCAACGAAGATAGTGATACTAGGAACAAGTCATCGTTATTACGGACGATGGACTCTTAAGAACGCAATGGACTGGCAGCCAGAAGAAAATACCTACGCACCCAAAAACAAGAAAAAAAAAATAGCCACTAAGTTGTTGGTGTCCTCTCAGGCGTGTTATTTTAAGAAAAAAGGCTTTCTTATCTCCTTTTTCGCCCTCTCAGAAGAACCTTCCTTGGCAGGGTCAAGATGTCCAAGATTTTTCCTCTATCTCAAGAAGCCCACTGCCAGATTCAGGTCAGCTTAGGAAGGCAATGCTCTTCCCTAAACCAGAGGGGAGAGTCACTCATCCCTCAGTAGCCATCAGCAGCAAGTAGCACCTGATCCGCAAAACCGGTATTGACAAAGAAACTTCTTTCTCCCACCTCAGAATGCTCCTCAACGGATCTTTTCATGTGCCATGTTCGAGTTTTTAAATGTCCAGAGGGATCGTTATTACGTTTTCAACATATAACTTTTTGGCTGTAAATTTAGGGGAAAAGTTTAACGTTACTAACCAGATAATTTCCTGAATACGATGCCTGGTAACAGATATCATTGGCCAATGAAGGTGGTGCTACTTAGGAATTAACATTCGTATGCGGAAGATGTGCTTCCAGGAACGGTACTGAAGTGGCAGCCAAGGGGAACTAGAAACAAACAGTTCGAGGTAACGAACTGTAAGTAAGGAGCGACCCGGCTCAATAGTAACCGAAACTCTAAAAAAACGAATTTTGATACCAATAGATACATCAGAAGAATCAGATTTTTATGCTGATTTCAAATATATGAGTTTCATCAGGTTTAGTCTTACCCATCAAAAAATGCGCGCCTGAAAAAAATTGCCTTATTTTCGAAAAAAGGGGGAAACAACCCCTAAAAGTCATAGAACTTTAATGAAAATCATACCGTCAGATTCAGCGTATCAGAGAACCCTACTATAGAGGTTTTAAGCTTCTATCTGCAAAAATGTGAAATTTTGTATTTTTTGACAGAAGAAAGATCACGGATGCGTGTTATTTGTTTGTTTTTTTTTCCCAGGGGTGATCGTATTGATCCAGTAGTCTTAGAATATCGTGAGAGGGCTCATTCGAACGGAAATTAAAAGTTCTAGTGCTCTTTTTAAGTGAACAAAAAAGCTGGAGGGCAACTTGGCCCCCTCCTACGCTCATTTTTTTTCCCGAAGTCACCCAATCAAAATTTTGAGATAGCCATTTTGTTCAGCATAGTCGAAATTCTAATTAGTATGTCTTTGAGAATGACTTAATCCCCCACAGTTCCGGGGGGAAAGGCTTCAAGTTATAAACTTTGCCCATTGTTTACATATAGGTTATTGGTTACTGAGAAGCATACAGGCGTTTTAGGAGGAATTTTTTTCTAGTCGGGCGTCGGGGTCGGAGTAGGGGTTACGGGGGAGAATCTTTCTTTGAAAGATATTTCCTTGGGGGAAATGATATTTAAATGAATGGGGCGCCGAATTTTTCAGCAGTATTTAAAAACGATCAGGAATTAAATAAAAAAAAACAAGTTTTTTTCAACTGAAAGTAAGGAGGAACATTAAAACTTAAAACGAACAGAAATTATTACGCATATGAGAGGGTTCGCCCCCTAGCCAATACCTCGCTCTTTACGCTAAGTTTTTTTTTAGTACTTTCAAAAGAGCTATCTATTCTAATTAACCGGCCTTTGTGATTCAGGGGTTTGTGACTCAAACAAAATTCGAACTTTAGCGTCTTATGCAACACGTCTAAACAACGGTCCGACCCCACTGGGAAGACGTATGAGCTGCAGTGCACATCAGACAGGTCTGTCGTCTAGTTCTTGATCCTCTGGGTGTACATGGCAGTGAAGGAAGGCCCAAGGTCTAAAGCGGGACTGTTTATGCTTCTTGGTTATTTTCTATCTTGGGCGTAGTTAATAGGCATACGGTGCAACCGTAAAACTAACGAAAATAACCGTAAAAAAGCGAGAACAAAGCCAAAATTTTATAAAAAGATGACAATCGATGATGAGCATTTCAAGAGGGTTATTCGTTGTTCCTGAGAAATGGGACGGCATTCCTATAGGACGACAAAAGACGACGAGTATTCTTTGGGGTAACCTTTTGAAAAAAGGTGCTAGATAAAATGCTGGGAAATAAAAAATGACATAAAAGGCAGAAAACTATAGATAAAATTGCAGAAATATTGAGATTTAAACAGGTGAGGCTAGGGACACAAAGTGAGGTTGAGGTTTCCACATCCATGTACGTGCCTAGTTAGGTTTCAGACCATTCCACAATCCTCATAAAATTACTTGAATGGATATAAATTGTGATGTGCATAACTAGTAGAAGAATCTTTCACACATTTTAACTCCTCGCTAGCAAGAGGTTAAACTCCACCATTTTTTAATCTGGCTAATTTTAATCCCGTCAAAGCACTTCAAAATTTCATGGAGCCAATGGCCCTCCCCCTAAATTGTTTCCCTTTGTAAAAATGTCAAAAATGTCAAATATCAAAAATGTCAAATATTACCGTACAAAAGTCCTAAGTGTTATGTTTATTTTATTTTCTATTATTACAAATCTAGAAAACCAAAGCTAATTCCACCTACACAAAAAACGTGCTCAGAATGAGAGAGACTAAATAACATAAATGTCACGATTCCCTATTTTGCCTAGCGGTAGCTTTTTTTCATTCCCCTTATTTTTTGCAGATTATACTTCACCAACGAGGTGAAACCATCGAAGGAAAACCAATAACTTGAATTTAGGAAACAGAATCAATAACTGGATTGCAGCCTTGCCGTTGTATAAGGTTATCTGCAGTTTTGATGCTTGAATTTAGCAAAGAATAGAAACTAAAGACGATGGAAAAGGGTCGCTGATAGGGAGATAAGACACATTGCATTTTCCAAGGACACATGGAATTTGCTTGTCCCTAATTGGAACTTCACTTGCCTAGGTAGGATTGAGGGAAGATTAATTTTTTTTCAGTTGATAGAAATGGGAAGAATAGGAAAATATATCTTATCAAACAGTTCGTGGTAATGAACTGTAAGTAAGGAGCGACCCGGCTCAATGGTAACCGGAACTCTAGAAAACAAAATTTTGATACCAATACACACATCAAAAATATTAGATTTTAATGCAGATTTCAAATATATAAGTTTCATCAAGTTCAGTCCTACCCATCAAAAGTTACGCGCCTGAGAAAATTTGGGTGACTTTCGAAAAAAGGGGGAAAGACCCCCTAAAAGCTATAGAACCTTAATGAAAATAACACCATCGTATTCAGCGTATCAGAGAACTCTACTGCACAGGTTCCAAGCTCCTATCTACAAAAATGTGGAATTTTGCATTTTTTGCCAGAAGAAAGATCACGGATGCGTGTGTTTATTGTTTTTTTTCCCCAGGGGGGGATTGTATCGACCCAGTGGTCCTAGAATATCGGAGGAGAGCTCATTGAACAGAAATTAAAATTTCTAGTGCCCTTTTTAAGTGACCAAAAAATGGAGGGCAACTAGGCCTCCTCCCACGGTCATTTTTCTCCCAAAGTCAGCCGATCAAAATTTTGACATAGCCATTTTGTTCAGCATGGTCGAAAATATGATAACTATGTCTTTTAGGATGACTTAATCCCGCGAAGTCCCCGGGGGGAGGGCTGAAAGTTATGAACTTTACCCAATGTTAACACATAGAATTAGTTATTGGGAAGTATACAGACGTTTTCAGTGGGGATTTTTTCTGGTAGTAGGGGGGGGGGTTGGGGGTTATGTGGGAGGATCTTTCCACGAATGAAGTTTTCATGGGGGAAGGGATATTGCTATGAAGGGGGCACCGGATTTCCCAGCATTATTTAAAAAAGATCAGAAATTATATAAAAAAAACAAGTTTTTCAACTGAAAGTATGGAGCAACATCAAAACTTAAAACGACAGAAAACATTACGTATATGATTGGGCTCACCCCCTAGTCAACACCTCGCTCTTTAAGCCAAATATTTTTTATTACTTTCATAAGAGCTATTTATTCTAATTGACGGCATTTGTGATTAAGGGGTCATTTTTAAAGAATTGGGACAAAATTCGAACTTTAGCTTCAAGAGCAAGGCATTGATGAGGAGGCGAACCCTCTAATATACGTATTAAAAATATGTGAATATAAAAGTTCGTTACGTAAGATAATTCGTAAGTTACGTATATTTATTACTAATAAAAACGTTCGTAAATAAAATTAAACAAGTTTTGAGAACTCTTTTTTTTAAACAATAAAAAACTTTAGCGTAAAGAGCGAGGCGTTGAGGAGGGGACAGCCCCTTTCATATACAGAATAATTTCTGTTCGTTTTAAGTTTTAACGTCGTTCCTTACTTTCAGTTAAAAAAAAACTTGTTTTTTTTTATTTAACTAAGAACAAGATGCTAGAAGCCACCACAATAATAGTAAAAATGCGTGGCTTTGAAGCTTGGGCACTTCGAAAAGTCGAGGAGATAAGCTAAATGATTTTCAGAGAAACTTCTGAAGGATAGTTTTAGATATTCATTTCAGTGAACCGTCACATATCATACAGTAAATTTTATTGAAAATTTATTTCGATTCTTCGATCTCGACTCTCCTTGTGTTGATTCAAATTCATTGTACGAAAGGAAGCAATACTATAAAAGGGGCTATAAAAGGGGCTATAAAAGCAATACTATTCGGGCTCTTAAAAGGGGAACTTGAGCTTTTGACTTTTTGTCAAGCGAGGTCAAACCCATAAATTTATAAGATAATTCATTCTACACAATGTGATCAAAACAAAAGAAAAATATTAAAAACACATTTCTCCTCACTAAGTTTGCACAATCTTATTTACAATGAAAGCTAAACATCCACGAATTTGAAATTTTTATTCAATTATAATTCATGAGAGCAATAGCTGTAAGCTCAGGCAGAGTCGACCCAGCTGTAAATGGGTATCTGGAGAAATCTGGGGGAGGTAAACAGGAAGGGTGTGCGAAAGCAAATGATGGCTGGTCCCCATCCCCCCCTTCCATTGCACATCCTGGCTGAAGGGCCATAGAAAGGAGATCAACACCGCAGGTTGGGATTGTACAATCCACTACAGTATTCTTCGCCTCTTTTTTTCTCATGAAAGCAATTCATCCAATCTGTAATGTCTAATAAATCATTTTGAATGATTCATTTGTAAATGAATGAATCATTTTGATTAAGAGTCGACAGAGATGCGACAAATATTAATCACTTTAGAATGCCTTAAATACCAACGTTGCAGGAAATCAAACACCGTTTGCCAGATGTGTACTTACGTGTTTTGATGTTAGATTTCTACAAGGCATTACCAAACTGGCACTGGTAAGGAACGCTGAATAAAGTGTGACCTGTGCCAGTAGTAGCTGGAAGTCTAAAGGACAAAAGTGAAGAAACTTTTTTTACATTACAAGGTTTTCCATTGCTTTGCTAATTTCAAATATGTGAAAGTTTAGAAGTACCCATTGAATGGTATTAGGATTAGTAATTTTTATAATTTCATGAATACAGGAACCTCAAGAGCAATTGAAAACTGGTGATAATTGCATTGTCAAATTCTAAATGAATTTTAGAGTTACTAATTACTAAAGACAAAATTTTGCATTATCTGTGTTACGGCTTCGTTGTTATCTGTTTGATTAGTTTGCTTTTTTTCGCCAGTGGCTATTTATTCCAACAATTCAAGGAGTTATTTATTCATTCCTTAGTGGAATAAATAAATAGTTATTTATTTATACCTTAGTTATTTATTAGTAAAATAAATAAATAGTTATTAGTATATTAGTATAATAGTTATTAGCACTAGTAAAATAAATAAATAAATAGTGGAATAAATAAATAGTTATTTATTTATTCTTTAGTTATCTATTTATTTATTTGTGGTTATTTATTCCAAAAATTTATTTATTCCAACAATTTAGTCCCAAAATTTAGGGAGGGGTCTTGTTCGAACAGAAGTTGCAATTTCCAAATTTTCTGTCTAGGAGATGAAAGTGACCAGAAGGCAACTAGGACATATGATTGAAACATGCACAGATCAAATCTAAATTTGGTCTAGAGATTTATATGTCATATACGAATATGACTTTCACACATAACTTACAATAATCATGCTCATTAGATATTGTTTGCATTTGCCTCCGTTTCTGAGTTATTTGCAGCGCTGAAGTGTGCCAATAAGCATGTGCGCTGTCTGTCAAACTTGTAGAACTATATTTGTGTCGAAATGAAAATGTTCTGTTCTATTACCAAACCGTATCTCTCATCTTATCATTTTGAATGAGTGGAAAATGGGACTGTAATCATAAGTAAAAATCTTTCCACAATGCGATAAGTTTCCCTACTGAGTTGACAGCTCCTCTCAGCTTTCATTCATTTTCCCTGTATGTCCATCCGTAGTATTATCTCCCTAAGTAAAACTCTTTCATTCGAAAAGAATTTAGACTTTAAAACCTGAGCTAATGTTTCAGGAATTCAGAGGAAAGCAGATGAGGTTAATTCTACGGTTTAGATTGTATTTTCTGTGAAGTTAATTTAAAAACCAAATTTTTCTGAAGGAGGTAAAGAGCGAATTTGCAACTTAAAACGAGCAAAAATTAGTGCTTCACAGTCTATCTAACAGAAATCGATAAAACCAGTGCAGATAATCCAACTGATGATATTTCCCAATGCTTGTAGGGTTATAGAAAACTAACTGAAAACATAAAGCAATCAAGGAGTTTTGGTAGAGTAAAAGCAAACGTATTAAGGACACTTTGTCAGGAAAAAAAAACATTTTAGGATTGTTGCTTAATTTTTTGTTCGTTTAATTTGGTATCACTTCTGTACAATGAGCTAAGTCAAATGATTGGATCTCGTTTTGGTTTTAATAGGGACATTTCATGATTAGTTTCTAGAGAAGTCCCAAGTGAAGCCATCTTGATAGTATTAGGACTATAGACTAATTTTAGAATTTGTATCATAACTTGAAATTCCTCGTTGCATAGAGAAAAATAACTGGATTTCCGAAGTTCATATTATGGTTTATTAGTTTGATCTTCATTTCGAGTAATATTAAAGCGTGTTTTTTTTATAATTTAAAATTGAATATTACTCACTATTTTTATTATAGCTGGTGAGACCAAGATGTTACCTGATAAATTAATCCATTATTTTTTATGCTATTCAATGACTTTGTGGTTATTCAAATAATATTTATTTTTATGCTTATGTTTTACCAAGTAAAACGTACCAAGTAGCTTAAGTAATTTTAATAGTATACATAAAAATACTTAAATCACAGCTGGTGCAAGATTATGAAAAGCGTTATAGATTTTCAAATTTGCTCTTTACTTCCCTCAGAAAAACTTTGGTTGTTAAATTAATCTTTACCCGTTTTTAATTTAATTTTAATGTATAATGAACACTGCCATGATATTTTTTTATTTTTTCTTGGGAGGATGGGTCAGAACACCTTATATACAGAATAACTTGTAATCTTCTTATATTTTAATATGACTCCTTACTTCTGGTTGAACATTTTTATGTTTAATTTTAAAGGTTTTCGAAATAATGCCAGGAAATCTCCCTCCTCTACATGTGAAATTTCTCCTATAAAATCCACCCAGAAAATTTTCATCCCATGGAAAATTCTGCCTGTGGAAATTCCCCCTGCCCCCTGCAAAAATCGCATCCTGAAAAATGTCCGATTATTTCCCAAAAACAAATGCTAGTGTATATGTAAATGAACATTGGGCAAATTGAATAACTAACGTCCCTTTCTTTGGAGAATACAGGATCCAAAAGAAAAAAAGAATTGAAAAATTCGAATAGCTTGGTTTAATTTTTCCAAAATACTAAAAGAACATGTAAAAAAAAGCTGAAGCCAATTTTTTTTTATCAAAAATCATCAAGCTCAAATTTTGGCGGTTAATCATGATTTTTGCTTATTAAGGAAAACAGCATTGGTTAACAGTAACCGTACAGCCTTAACAAAGAAAGGCTCTTCACATAATCATTTAGAAAGCCCAAAACCATGATTGAAAAACAAATGCCAGATAAGGGACTTAAACTCTTGAAATTCTGATTCAATGTCCAACGCTCTACCCTCTGAACTAGCAGGACTGGTAACAGAATATTGTGTGTTGTGTGTTGCGTATTGTGTGTTCTGTGTTGAATATTGGGTGTGTAGAGGGTCCTAGTGATATCAAACTTCAACTTAAGAGGGAGAAGGGTTAAATCAAAAGATACTATTTGCATACAGGCTATGTAAATAGCATATCTGCAACATCTCAGGAAACACTTGGAGGATCGAACTGAAACTGTCAGAGTTTGAAGGAAGGGAGGGGGCAAGATACTTTTGGAGAAAATTTTGTATTAGGAAGAGGGAATGAGCGGACCAACGGTTTTTTTCTTCAGTTTGTCTAAAAGTTTTGCGTTTGAAGCTCCTGTGGAACTTAAAAAATCTATTCAAATTGAAATAGTGAGGTAAATCAGAAGCAATATGGGGTTATCAGAATAGCGTACCTGTACTCGCTCAGAAATAGTGTATCTGTAATATCTCGAATTAAAAGCGATTCTCTTGTGCTCACAAGTAAACTTTTAAATCAGTAAAAGAAAAAACAGCTTAATTCAACCCAACTTGTTCTTCTGCTTGAAAAGTTGAGCCAATAAAAAAATGGAGAGCTTTTGAGTCACAAAATTTCTTAGAATTAATCCCTTGATCTCTTTATGCTGTAATCACATAGTTCAGTGTCAAGACATGCATTTATCGATCATTGTTTTTGACGTCAGTTGGACAAATTCACCAGAAAAGGGGAAAAGAGGACGGACCTCGGCCGAACTTTAGTCGGCCAACTCTGAAAGTATTGGGTCAGTATTAAGCGTATAACCGATCCGTCAAAATGTTTAGAGAAACTTCCCAGGAGCTCAAGGGAAACTTTATTGGAATTTCTAATCCCAAAAATCAGTTCTCGCAAACTATCAAGTTTATATTTTTCAAAGTCAGGCACTGAAAAAGTGAAAACACAAGCCATTTGGGGACCATTTCAACCTACCTAATAGATCTTAATATATACCTGATATTAATATTATGCCTCCAGGGAAGATATTTGTTTTTAAATAGACTGCATTTACGTCAATATTGTAGTTTCGTATATTCCATTGCCAGAACGCTTGAATTGACTCGTGTTTTTACACTACGAAGAAAAGTTTGAAATATTTTCGTATGTTTACTAAACGTATCTTGGAATCTATTTCTGCCAACAAGAAGGGTAGAAGGTACCCTTGTCCTTTCAAAATTGCTCTTATAAAACCCTCCCTGAAAACTTCAGTCCTAGCTTGTATTTTCAACTCCTCCCTCCTATCCACCCTTTCTTATATTATTCGATTTCTGAAATCTCTTTTTCAATATGTTGTAAAAGATGTTTTAATTGGTTTATAACATTTAACAGTATAAGTTTGCTTTAGTAATCAAATAACATTCATTAGAATTTTCATTTTTGGGCAATATTGTGAATAAGACGCTAATTTTGCGAAATTTTAATACTTTCCAATTCCTTTTATTTATTAACTTTAAAAGCTTTTTCCATAAAACAAGTTTTTCAAAAAAAAAGTAAAGAGCTCTATTAACCCAAAAATGAGTTAAAATAATGTCAAATAATTAACCAAGCGTAAAACTACCACAAACCACTATCAATAAATAAATGAAACTCAAAATGAACAGAAATTCCAATTGGTAGCCGCGTCAAACTCAAAACGAGCAAAAATTAACATGAGTATGGTTGATAACCCCCATGCCTTCTCAAGGCCAGAGTATAATTTGCGCTTTACTTAAGGTGTTTATGGAAGGGGTGGTCGAGCCAACCTTATAAGAGGCTCATTTGATTTGAAACGTATAGTTCTAGTTCCCTTTTAAGAGTGAAAAGTGACGGAGAGTAACTAGCCCTCCCTCCCTGACATGCTCTTTTCCCAATACGCATTAAATGGAAATTATGAGATAGCCATTTTTTACTTATAGTCTAAAATCATATAACAATGTCTATATGGTGTACACAACCCCCCAGAGGTCAGGGGCAAGGTTTGTAAGTTATACCCCGGGGCATGTAAGGCTCTTATGCAACGAGTAGTCGTATAAACTTTGGATCGGATGGAGCTCATTTAATTAGAAGTCGGAAGTTATAGTGCCCTTTTTAAGAGCAAAAAGTGAATGGAGGGTAATCAGCCCCCTCATGCCTATCATTCCCCAAAAGACATTCAATCTAAATTTTAAGAGAACTATTTTGTTCAGTATTGTTGAAAGGTCCAGTAATTATGTCTTAAGGAATGTCACCTCCCCACGGTCCTCAGGGCAAGGGCTGTAAGTTAGACAATTCATTCATTGTTTACATATAGTATATGTTATTGAGTTAGGTATGCTTGTTTGAGCTTTACTTTCCAATAAGACGATGGCCATTCAGGTAAGCCTTTAAGAGAATGTTGAGGGGAATTTCCAACTAAATCAAAGACGTTATGTATAGAAGGATTGTTATAAGGGCGTAACTCAGCAATAACTTTGTATATTAATTTGACATTGTAGGAAATGATAACGGAGCTGATCAAAAAGGCAACATTTGTATGCTACTAATACTACTACAGCTACCACCACTACTGCTACCAAACTATTCCATTTACTGTTATGCCCCTGAGGTATAGCTTACAACCCTTACCCACAGACTCTGGGGGATTCTTTCAACCCCACAGGCCTTGTTGGTTGTTTTTGTTAAATTTCTGTTTTTATTGGTTGTTGATTGTCATCCTCAAAGACACAAGCCCTTTTCGAAGTTTCTACGACAACAAATGACCATCTCAAAATGTCTATCGGATGCATTCTAGGGAAAATACGACTTAGGGGGGGGGAGGGTGATGGCTCCTTCCGATCACTTTGACTCTTAAAAAGGGCACTAGAACCTGATTTCCAATCCAATGATTCCCCTGCAAACTTTATACGACCACCCTTTCCATAAAAACCTTATGTGCCTTCAGGGAATAGCTTATATGCCCTTATATGCCATCAGGACATAATTTACAGATCTGTCAACAACGCTGAGCAAAATGAGTATCTCGAAACTTTATTTGGATGTGTTTTGGAAATAGGCCATGGGGGTGACATTTTTCCCCTCTAATCATTTCTGAGTATTACAAAGGGCACCAGCCCTCGTAAATTCTAATCAAATGAATTCTTTTCGAAGTTTCCACAACGACAAATAGCCATCTCAAAATCTTTATCAGTTGCATTTCGGTAAAATACGATGTTTGACGGGGGGGGGGGGGTATTTTCCCTCTAATCACTTTGACTCTTAAGAAAGCACTAGAACTTCTGATTACCAATCCAATAAGCCCCATTCGAAGCTTATACGACCACTCTTTCTATACAAACCTTATATGCCCCTAGGGCATCATTTACAACCCTTGCCCTGAGGGTTGCGGAGGGATTGTCATCCTCAAAGACCTAATTTCCGAACCTTTAACCTACGCTGAACAAAATTTGGACTGGATGTGTTTGGGGTAATGATGGGTGTTTGCCCCTCAATCACTTTCGACTGTTAAAAAGAGCATTAGCCCCTTCAATTTTCTATCGAATGAGCCCTTTTTGAAGTTTCTACATCTGATCCTTCTATAAAAAGTGCCCTGGGGGGGGGGGTTGTCATCCTCAAAGACATAATTTCCAAACCTTTAAACAACGCTAAACAAAATAGCTATGTCAAAGTTTTGATTGGATGTATTTGTAAAAATGATGGCCGTGCTGTGGGGAGGGGGGCTTTTTGCCCTCCAATTACTCTTTACTGTGAAAAACGGCACTAGTCTTTTCAATTTTCAATCAAATGAGCCCTTTTCGAAGTTTCTACGACAACAAATTGCCATCTCAAAATTAATATCGGATGCATTCAGGGAAAATCCGACATGGAGGAGGGGGGGGGGGGGTAATGAATCTAACCTATTCAAGTTCCAATCAAATGAGCCCTTTTTGAAGTATCTACAACTACTCCTTCTATACGAAGTACCCTGGTCTTAAAAAAAAAAAAAAATACATTGTGCCCGCATCGTTCTTTACTTAGGCAGCGCTATTGCGCTACTTATGATCCCAGAATAAAGGCAACGGGCGATTACAGGTTCGGATTTGCGTTTTTCTCGTAAGGCAAGGAAACTGTGGTTTTCTGTAATCGTGTTTTATCATAGGCAGCGCAATCGTGTTTTATCAAAGAACGATGTTGGCACAATGTATTATTTTTTTTTTTTTACATGCCAGGGCACTTTGTATCGAAGGAGTTATCCTAGAAACTTCAAAAAGGGCTCATTCGATCGAAAATTCGAGTGACTTGTGCCCTTTTTAATAGTCAAAAGTGATTGGAAGGAAATTAACACCCCTTCCACGCCCACCATTTCCCCAAACACATCCAATAAAAATTTTGAGATAGCCATTTTGTTCAGCGTAGTTGATTTCCAAATAGAAAATATGTTTTTGAGGAGGACCCTCCCCCACAACCCTAAGGAAAAGGGTTTTAAGTTATGCCCTGTGGGCATATAAGAACGATGTTGGCACAATGTATGCTTTATTATTTTTTTTTCCTTTAGACCAGGGCACTTCGTATGGAAGAAGTTGTCGTGGAAACTTCGAAAAAGGGCTGATTAAATTGGAAATTGGAGTGACTTGTGCCCTTTTTAATAGTCGAGAGTGATTGGAAGCCAACTAACACCCTTTCCACGCCCACCATTTCCCGAAACACATCCAATCCAAATTTTGAGATAGCCATTTTGCTCAGCGTAGTTTATTTCCAGATAGAAATTATGTTTTTGAAGAGGACACTCCCCAAAGCCCTTAGGGCAAGGGTTGTAAATTATTCCCTGGGGGCATATAAGGTTTTTATAGAAAGCGTTGTGGTAGAAACTTCAAAAAAAGGCTCATTCGATTGGAAATTCAAAGGGCTAGTGTCCTTTTTAATAGTCAAAAGTGATTGGAGGCCATCTAACACCCCTCCCACTCCCACCTTTTCCCCAAACACATCCAATCAAAATTTCAAGATAGCCATTTTGTTCAACGTAGATGAAAGTTCTGGAAATTTGGCCTTTGAGGATGACAACCCCCCCACAGCCATCAGGGCAAGGGTTGTAAGTTATGCCCCGAGGGTATATAAGGCTTTTATAGAACGTGTTGTCGTAGAAACTTCAAAAAGGGCTCATTCGATTAGAAATTGAAATGGCTAGTGCCCTTTTTAATAGTTGAAAGTGATTGGATGGCAACTAACACGCCAACCACCTTCCACGCCCACCATTTTCAAAAAACACATCCAATCTAAATTTTTAGATAGCCGTTTTGTTCCAAGCAGTCTAAGGTTCAGGAAATTATACTTTCGAGCAGGACACTCCCCCCCCCCCCAGTCTTCAGGGCAAGGGTTATGAGTTGCGCCCTGGGGGCATAGAAGGTTTTTTTTTAAAATCTTAGTCGTAGAAACTTGAAAAAGGGCTTATTCCAAGGGCTAGTGCCTTTTTTAATGGTCGAAAGTGATTTGAGGGCAACTAACCCCCCTCTCACGCCCACCATTTCCCCAACAGATTCAATCAAAATTTTTTAGATAGCAATTTTATTCAACGTAGTTGAAAGTTTTGGAAATTAGGTCTTTAAGGATGACAACCCCTCTCCCCAGAGACCTCAGGGCAAGGGCTGTCAGTTATACCCTGGGGCATTTAAGGTTTTTATAGAAAGTGATGTTGTAGAAACTTGAAAAAGGGCTAGTTCAATTGGAAATTGAAAGGGCTAGTGCCCTTTTTATTATTTGAAAGTAATTGAAGGTCAGCTAACCCCCTCTCACGCCCACCATTTCCCCAAACACATCCAATCAAAATTTTGAGATATCCATTATGTTCAACGTAGTTGAAAGTTCTGGAAATTAGGTCTTTGAGGATGAAAGCCCCCCCCCCAGTCGGCAGTGTAAGGGTTTTAAGTTATGCCCTGGGAGTATATAAGGTTCTTATTGAAAGTATTGTCGTAGAAACTACAAAAGGGCTCTTTTGATTGGAAATTTAAAGGGCTAGTGCCTTTTTAATAGTTGAAAGTGATTGAAGAGTTACTAACGCCCCTCTCACGCCCGCCATTTACACTAGTACATCTGATCAAAATTTTGAGATAGCCATTTTGTTTAATGTAGTTGAAAGTTCTGGAAATTAGGAGTTAGAGGATGACAACCGCCCTAACAGACCTTAGGGTAAGGGTTTTAATTTATGCCCGGGGGCATATAAGGTGTTTACAGAAAGCGTTTTCGGAGAAACCCAAAAAGGGTTCATTCGATTGGAGTTCGAAAGGCCTAGTGCCCCTTTTAATAGTCTATAGTGATTGGAAGGCTTGACATTTTCAAACAGTTCGTGGTAACGAACTATAAGTAAGGAGCGACCCGGCTCAATGGTAACCAAAACTCTAAAAAACGGAATTTTGATAGATACATCAAAAGAATCAGATTTTAATTCTGATTTCAAATATATAAGTTTCATCAAGTTTAATCTTGCCCATCAAAAGTTACGCGCCTGAGAAAATTTGGCTGATTTTCGAAAAAAGAGTGAAAAACCCCCTAAAAGTTATAAAACTTTAATGAAAATCACACCATCATATTCAGCGTATCAGAGAATCGTACTGTAGAGGTTTCAAGCTCCTATCTACAAAAATGTGGAATTTTCAATTTTTTGCCAGAAGAAAGATCATGGATGCGTGTTAATTTGTTTTTTTTGTTGTTTTTTTCTTTTTCCCAGGGGTGATCGTATTGACCCAGTGGTCCTAGAATATCAAGGCAGGGCTCATTGGAACGGAAATTTAAAGCTCTTGTGCCCTTTTTAAGTGACAAAAAAAATGGAGGGCAACTATGCCCCCTCCCACGCTCATTTTTTCCCAAAGTCATCCGATCAAAATTTTGAGAGATGACCATTTTGTTCAGCATGGTCGAAAATACTATAACTATGTCTTTTAGGATGACTTAATCCCTTAAAGCCCCCAGGGGGAGGGCTGAAAGTTATAAACTTTACCCAATGTTAACATATTGTATTCGTTATTGGGAAGTATACAGACAATTTCAGGATGGATTTTTTTCTCAAATGATAAACTATATATATATATATATATATATATATATATATATATATATATATATATATATATATATATATATATATATATATATATATATATATATATATATATATATATATATATATATATATATATATATATATATATATATATATATATATATATATATATATATATATATATATATATATATATATATATATATATATATATATATATATATATATATATATATATATATATATATATATATATATATATATATATATATATATATATATATATATATATATATATATATATGTATATGTATATATATATATATATATGTGTGTATATATATATATATATATATATATATATATATATATATATATGTAGAACATACATACATACATAAATACATAGACAATTATTACTCACATATATAGTAGATTATATATATATATATATATATATATATATATATATATATATATATATATATATATATATATATATATATATATATATATATATATATATATATATATATATATATATATATATGTATGTATCCCAAGATATCAATTCTTCCGAAGAAATATTGGGCTATTTTCTAGAACATACATACATACATAAATACATATCTTACTGGGAGTGTGTAAAGAGGAAGGCTTTCGCATAGATTGGGATGGAGGAGGCACGTGCGTAGGTGTGTTCACCCAAGGCGGCTTGGTGCTACAGTGAGTTGTTAGTAGTATGTTTATAAAGCCTTCAATCAGTTCCCCAAGGAAAATGATAAACTCATTCTGGTCAGAATTCTGTTTTTTTTTTGCGCTTTTAAGAGCTTGTTTAAAAATGGTAAACCAGAAAGATGCAAATAACACGTGCTCCAGTCTCAAACGGAAACCAGGGCTTTTTTGGCCCCAAGCGACACTGCTCCTTACCTTTACCATTACAACTTTTTGAAAGTCTTTTTTACACCCAAATATCTCCAAGGTTTGCTTAGATGCCTCCCCATGGAATACCTCGATTATTTGAACCAAATTAATCTGAAAAATATTTGATCATCCTATCTACTGAGAAAATTGCCATTACTATAAGGTCTTTCTTCATTGACGGGACATTTGTTTATCATTAAGCGCAAAAATGCAAGCACGTATCCAAGTAAGTAAACAGTTCAAGATTGCGGAAAAAGATTGTATACAACCGTAAACAATGAATTTATACAGGCGAAATTGAAGATATAAACAAGAGACACGTACTTTTGGCATAAAAAAAAAAAAATCAAACTGTATTTAAAGAGAAAAATTTATACAGAGCAGTTTCTTCAATACATTATTTAGTTGTTTCTTTTCTGACCAATTCGCCTAAAAGAGAGGGTCGGGCATTTACAGTTTTCTTAATTCAAGTGTCAGAGGGCTAATTATTTCGAAATTCATAGTTCTAGTAGACATTTAAAAGTTCAAAAGTGATTGAAAGACTATCAGCCCCACTCCCGTTCAATGTTTCCCCACCCCTGTAACCCTTCCAGGGATTCTTTTGACTCTCTGAAGTCAAAAGCTTTCTTTAATGTTTACTGAGGTTCGACATGACCCACGCAGCCCTTGAATCAAGGACCATGAATTATTTAAATTGTCTACTGTTACCAGATTAGTTTTATCATAGGCAGCACGCTAGCGCTACCTAAGTAAAGAACGCTGTGGGAAAAATGTGTTTTTTTTTCTCCACCCGGGCAATTCGTATCGTAGGAGTTGTCGTAGAAACTTCAGAAAGGGCTCATTCGATTGGAAATTTGAGTGGATAGTGCCCTTTTTAATAGTCGAAAGTGATTGGAGGGAAACTAGTCCCCCCCACGCCCATCAATCCCCCAAACACATCAAATCAAAATTTTGAGATAGCCATTTTGTTCAGCGTAGTTGATTTCCAGATAGAAAATATGCTTTTGAGGAGGACACTCCCCCAAATCCCTCAGGGCAAGGGTTTTAAGTTATGCCCTGGGGGCATATAAGGTTTTTATAGAAGGCATTGTCGTAGAAACTTCAAAAAAGGCTCAATCGATTGACAATTCAAAGGGCTAGTGCCCTTTTTAATAGTCGAAAGTGATTGGAGGGCAACTAGACCCCCCCCACACCCATCATTCCCCCAAACACATCCAATCACAATTTTTAGATAGGCATTTTGTTCAGCGTAGTTGATTTCGAGATAGAAAATATGTTTTTGAGGAGGACACTCCCACACAACCCTCAGGGCAAGGGTTTTAAGTTATGCCCTGGGGGCACATGAGGTTTTTATAGAAGGTGTTGTCATAGAAACTTCAAAAAAGGCTCATTCGATTTGAAATTCAAGGGCTAGTGCCCTTTTTAATAGTTAAAAGTGATTGGAGGGCAACTAGCCCCCCCCCCCACGCCCATCCTTTCCCCAAACACATCCAATCAAATTTTTGAGATAGCCATTTTCTTCGGCGTATTTGATTTCCAGATAGAAAATATTTTTTGAGGAGGACACTCCCCCACAGCCCCCAGGTCAAGGGTTTTAAGTTATGCCCTGGGGGCATATAAGGTTTTTAAAGAAGGCGTTGTCGTTGAAACTTCAAAAAAATCTCATTCGAGTGGAAATTCAAAGGGCTAGTGCCCTTTTTAATAATCGAAAGTGATTGGAGGGCAACTAGCCCCCCCCCACGCCCATCATTCCCCCAAACACATCTAATAAAAATTTTGAGATAGCCATTTTGTTCAGCGTAGTTGATTTCCAGATAGAAAATATATTTTTGAGGAGGACACTCCTACACAACCCTCAGGGCAAGGATTACAAGTTATGCCCTGGGGGCATGTAAGGTTTTTATTGAAATCTTTGTCGTAGAAACTTGGAAAAGGACTCATTCGATTTCAAATTCTAAGGGATAGTATCCTTTTTAATAGTCGAAAGTTATTTGAGGGCAACTAACCCCCCTCTCACGCCCACCATTCCTCCAAACACATCCAAATCCAAAATTTTTAGATAGCCATTTTTAACAAAGATAAAAGTTTTGGAAATTAGGTCTTTCAGGATGACAACCCCTCCCCCACAGCCCTCAGGGCAAGGGTTGTAAGTTATACCCTGGGGCATATAAAGTTTTTATTGAAAGTGTTGTCGTAGAAACTTCAAAAGGGCTCAGTCAATTGGAAATTGAAAGGGCTAGTTCCTTTTTTAATATTTGAAAGTGATTGGATAGCGACTAACACCCCTCTCACGCCCGCCATTTTCCAAAACACATCTAATCAAAATTTTGAGATATCTATTTTGTTCAAGGTAGTTGAACGTTCTGGAAATTAGGTCTTTTAGGATGATAACCCCCTCAGAACGTGTAAGTTATGCCCTGGTGGCATATAAGGTTTATATAGAAAGTTGTTGTATAAATCATAGGCAGCACGATCGCGCTGCCTAAGTAAAGAACGGGGACACTCGAGAATGAGACAAGAAACGGGGACTAGGTAAAGAGGGGGACACTCCCCCACAACACTCAGGGAAAGGGTCTTAGGTTATGCCCTGGGGGTATATAAGAACGACGTTGGCACACTGTATTATTTATTAATTTTTTCCTTTAGAACAGGGCACTTCGTTTCGAAGAAGCTGTCGTAGAAACTTTGAAAAGCGCTCATTCAATTGGAAATTGGAGTGGCTTCTGCCCTTTTTAATAGTCTAAAGTGATTAGAAGGCGACTAACACCCTTTCCATATCCACCATTTCCCGAAACATCCAAACAAAATTTTGCGACAGCCATTTTGTTCAGCGTAGTTGATTTCCAGATAGAAATTATGTTTTTGAGAACAGTTCCCTACAGCCCTTAGAGCAAGGGTTGTAAGTTATGCCCTGGGGGCATATACAGTTTTTTATAGAAGGTGTCGTAGAAACTTTAAAAAAGGCTCATTCGATTGGAAATTCAAAGGGTTAGTGCCCTTTTTAATAGTTAAAAGTGATTAGAGGGCAACTATCCTGCCTCTCACGTCCAACTTTTCCCCAAACACATCTAATCAAAACTTTGAGATAGCCATTTTAATTCAACGTAGTTTTAAGTTCTGGAAATTAGGTCTTTGAGGATGACAAACCCCCACAGCCCTTGGTGCAAGGGATTTAAATTATGCCCAGGGGGCATCTAAGGTTTTTAGATGACGCGTTGTCGTAGAAACTTCAATAAGGGCTCATTCGATTGGAAATTGAAATGGCTAGTGCCCTTTTTAATAGTCGAAAGTGATTGGAGAGCAACTAACACCCCTTCCACGCCCACCATTTCCCCAAATACATCCAATAAGGATTTTGAGATAACCATTTTGTTCCATGGAGTTCAAAGTTCAGGAAATTATACCTTTGAGCAGGACACTCCCCCCACAGGCTTCAGGGCAAGGTTATAAGTTATGCCCTGGGGGCATATAAGTTTTTTATTGAAATCATGGTCGTAGAAATTTGAAAAAGAGCTCATTCGAATGGAAATTCAAAGGGCTAGTGCCCTTTTTAATAGTCAAAAGTGGTTTGAAGGCAACTAATCCCCCTCTGACGTCCATCTGTTCTCCAAACACATCCAATCAATATTTTAGATAGTCATTTTATTCAACGTAGTTGAAAGTTCTGGAAATTAGGTCCTTAAGAATGACAACCCCCCCCCCCCCAGCTCTCAGGGCAAGGGGTGTAAGTTATGCCCCGGGGGGTTATGAGGTTTTCATTGAAAGCGTAGAAACTTCAAAAGGGCTCATTCAACTGGAAATTGAAAGGGCTAGTGCATTTTGTAACAGTTAAAAGTGATTGGAGAACAACTAACGCCCCTCTCACGCCCACCATTTTCCCAAACACTTCCAATCAAAATTTGAGATATCCATTTTGTTCAACGTAGTTGAAAGTTCTTGAAATTGGGTATTTTAGGATGATAACCCCCTCAGATCCCTCAGTTTAAGGGTTGTAAGCTATGCCCTGGGGGCATATAAAGCTTATATAGAAAGTTGTTATAGAAATTTCAAAAAGGGCTCATTTTATTGGAAATTGAGATTGCCCTTTTTAATAATCGAAAGTGAGTGGAGAGTAATTTCCCCGCTCTTACGCCCACCATTTCCCCAAAAACATTCAATTAAAGTTTAGAGATAGCCATTTTATTCAACGTAGTTGATTATTCTGGAAATTATGTATTTAAGGATGACAAACCCCCCAAGAGCACCAAGGGCAAAGGTTGTAAGTTCTTCCCTGAGGGATATAAGGTTTTTATAGATAGAGTTGTTGCAAAACTTCAAAAGGGGCTC
This sequence comes from Artemia sp. Qi Xiang Cuo, assembly GCF_049724085.1. NCBI lineage: Eukaryota > Metazoa > Arthropoda > Branchiopoda > Anostraca > Artemiidae > Artemia > Artemia sp. Qi Xiang Cuo. Next base: position 59,260,083 of record NC_142809.1, on the reverse strand, counting down.
ATTCAACTCGAAATTGAGAGGGCTAGTGCCCTTTGTAATAGTCGAAAGTGATTGGAGGGTAACTAACTCCCCTCTCACGCCCACTATTCCTCCAAACACATTCAATCAAAATTTTCAGATAGCCATTTTGTTCAACGTAGTAGATAGTTCTGGAAATTAGGTCTTTGAGAATGACCCCTCCCCCCACTCAGTGCAAGGGTTGTAAGTTGTGCCCTGGGGGCTTACATGGTTTTTATTGAAATCTTTGTCGTAGAAACTTGAAAAAGGGCTCATTCGATTTGAAATTCAAAGGGATAGTGCCATTTTTAATAGTCGAAAGTGATTGGAGGGCAACTACGCCAACCTCTCACGCCAACCTTTTCCCCAAACACAGCCAATAAAAATTTTGAGAATGCCATTTTGTTCAGCATAGTTGATTTCCAGATAGAAAAAATATTTTTGAAGAGGAGGTTTTTAATGAAAACTTTGTCGTAAAAACTTGAAAAGGGGCTCATTCGATTTGAAATTCAAAGGGATAGTACCCTTTTTAATAGTCGAAAGTGACTTGAGGGCAACTAACCCCATGGCCTAATTCATTCTTATGTTTCCTATTGTTCAGTCATATGGATGTCTACTTCCCCTTCTTTTCTCAAACCGCTTTCCAATACTTATGATAAAGCTATAAATCTTATCCAGGATGTAAATCGTTCGGCAACTAAACCGTTACTTGATATTAAAAAACTTTATATTCTTTCCTGTGCGTCTTTCGCTTTTCTTCAGCTCCATGGTGATATTTCTAGGTCCCTTAGATTTACGTCTTCTTTTGTATCTGATCGGTCAAATTATCAACTCCGTAGTTCTCCAAATATCCAAATTCCCCATACACCAACAATAAGATCCGATTTTAATCCTCTTGTTGCGTGTCATTTGACATGGAACACCCTTCCCGATTCGGCTCAAAAATTCCACTCGTTTGGCACCTTCAAAAGACTAGTAAAAAAACATTTGTTTTCATGTAATTAATTTTATTTATTTTTGCCTGCTGCCAATAGTTTTTTTTAATTTAATTTTTTTTTTTTTTTTTTTTTTTTTTTTTTTTTTTTTTTTTTAGAGATGTTGTGATTCACAGTAGTTTGATAAAGCCTTTTTAGTGAACTCTCCTTTTTTTTCTTTTTTTTCGTTTTATGAAGCAAATGCTTTACATGTTAAAAGTTCAAATGCTTATGTTTATATGTTTAAATATTAATAATATGATTATATTGTTTAAATCTTAAGCGTTTCAATGTTTATTTGATCTTTTCATAATCCCCCTCCTACAGGCCATGGAGCCTTTGTGGGGATTTGTAGATTGTTATGTAATTATTTTACTGATATATGGAAAATAAATCTATCTATCTATCTATCCATCTATCTCACGCCCACCTTTTCCCCAAACACATCCAATCCAAATTTTTAGATAGCCATTTTCCTCAACATAGTTGAAAGTTTTGGAAATTAGGTCTTTAAGGATGACAACCCCTCCCCCCACAGCCCTCAGGGCAAGGGTTGTAAGTTATGCCCTGGGTCATATAAAGTTTTTATTGAAAGCGTTGTCGTAGAAACTTCAAACGGGGTCATTCAATTGGAAATTGAAAGGCCTAGTGCCTTTTTTAATAGTTGAAAGTGATTGGATAGCGACTAACGGCCCTCTCACGCCCACCATTTTCCAAAAGACATCCTATCAAAATTTTGTAGGCCAAACTTTAAAGTCTTAAAAAAAGAAAAGATTTAAAGTACTATTTTCTTTTTCCCTGAAAAGACTATGTCAATATAAAACGAACAGAGACTAGTTAAAAAAAAACTTTTTCCACAAAATAAGTTTTTCAAATAAAAGTAAAGAACTCCATTAAACAAAAATGGGCAAAAATAAAATCAAATAATCTGCCAACCGTGAAACTACCACAAATCAGCATCGATAAATAAATGAAACCCAAAACCAACAGAAATTACAATAATTAACCGAGTCATACTCAAAACGAGCAGAAATTAATATAAGTTGGGCGCAAAACCCTTATGCCTTCCCAAGTTCAGACCAAAATTTGCACCTTACTGAAAAAATACAAATGAATGTGCATTGTCAGTTTAATATACATATACTGATATTTAGTAATCAAAATGTTAATATTATTTGATTTATTAAAGCTATAAAAGTAAAAACATTTATATTTTTTGGATAGAAGGGAGGGTTAGGAGGCTCGAAAATGGGCCAAAAAGTTTTTCGTCGTTTCAACTGTAAGGGCTCACATGTAAGAGTCTGAAGGACGAGTATGAAATAGCCAGAGAACTATACTGTAAAAAAAAAGCTTTGGACAAGGTTATCTTTCGAAGTTGATTCTGAAAAACGAGTCAAAAAACTTTTTTCCAATCAGCTTGAAAGTTTTATCTTTGAGTCTTTGGGCAATTGCACCCGAAAAGAAACATTGCAAAAATATTGGTTTGTTCAAGAAAAGAGTCATAAAAAGGGGCAAAACCTTAGTTCATTTCAAAGCTTCTCTCAAAATTTAAAATTCTTCAAGTGACAAAATCCTATGAGCCTCTCACAAATGAGGACCCGCGCTTTTTAGCTTTTGAAACTGCGTGCACTCTTAGCCATAGAATTAACAGTTGTTTATTTTATTTATTATGCCCACCTGCATATCTCCTATGGTTACGTCCCTAGTTACAAAACCTTCCTTTCCATACGTCCACTGCCACATACCTCCATAGCTAAATCCGAATCAAATTGAAAAATATCAGATTATCCTTTGCACTAAGAAATTTGCGACTACTTTAAGGTTTTTCTTCAGAGACAGGACTTTTTGTTTATCCTTAAACGCAAAAATGCAAGCACCTATCCAAATGAGTAAACAATTCAAGATCGCGGAAAAAGATTGCATACAACCATAAACAATGAGTTTAAATGGATGAAATCATATTTTAAAAAGGATATAATTACATTTGACATAAAAAAAGAAACAAACTCGATTTTCAAGGCAAGATATGCATACTCTTCTTGAAGGATTTCTGCTACAAGTTGCTTGCAATCTGTTGCTTGCAACAGGTTACCAGCACAGCTTCGAGTGCTCACTAAATTCAGAACTTGATTCTATCCAAATGAAGTTCCCACTTCATTTCAATTTTTCCTGTGACCTCTTCTGATTCCAATCAAAAACACCAAACATTTTGTTCAGCCGAAGCCAAAAATCCTAATTTTAAAGAACGAAGGATTTGAGATATTGATAAAGAACGAAGGATATAGATAAAGAACGAATATAGATAAATATATAGATAAAGAACGAAGGATTTGAGATAAAGAACGATGGATAAAGAATCGTAATTACGGGAGTAAAGATTTAAGACTATAAGCAATGGACTTTCGCAGATGAAACTAAAGATGAAAAAACCTACAATTCCTTCAGTAAGTATAAGATGACGGAGAGATCATACAAAAAATATTGGATCAGGCTCTTACAAATGACTGAACAAGGCCAGTCAATTAGAATAGACCCAAAAATTGCTGCACATATGGATTTAGATGGGACGAGACGGGTTCTGAATTTGGACAGCCAGATACCTATTTCAACCTCTGCTTATGATTTGTAAGTTACCAGTCTGGCTAGGTAGAAACTTTCTGCCAAATCTAAAGGTGCAAAATCTGAATAATTGGATTCAACCTGAAGTCTGCAGCAAGACAAATCAGTCATCATAAAAGAAAAATATAGATAAAACATTCAAAACAAAAAAATCAATCAAACAGTTCGTGGTAACGAAGTGTAAGTAAGGAGCAACCCGTCTCAATAGTAACCGAAACCCTAAAAAACGGAATTTTGATATCAATAGATATATCAAAAGAATTAGATTTGTATGCTATAAGTTTTATCAAGTTTAATCCTACCCATCAAAAGTTAAGCGCCTGAGAAAATTTGCCTTATTTTCGAAAAAAAGGGAAAACACCCCCTAAAAGTCATTGACCCTTAATGAATATCATACCATCAGATTTAGCGTTTTAGAGAACACTACTGTAGAGGTTTCAAGCTCCTACTGTAGAGGTCTGCAAAAATGTGGAATTTTATATTTTTTGCCAGAAGAAAGATCAAGTATGTGTTTTTATTTGTTTTTTTGTTGTTTTTTTTCCATGGGTGATCGTATCGACCCAGTGGTCTTAGGATATCGCGGAAGGGCTCATTCAAACGAAAATTAAAAGTTCTAGTGCCCTTTTTAATTGACCAAAAAATGGAGGGCCACTAGGCCTCCCACGCTCATTTTTTTCCCAAAGTCACCCGATCAAAATTTTTAGATACCCATTTTGTTCAGAATGGTCGAAAAATTTAATAAGTATATCTTTGAGGATGACTTTCAAGCTTATGTCTTTCAAACTTAGAATGAAAGGCCCTTTTAGATAATCATTGGGGAAGAATTAAATAACTTCTTAGATCCCAATGTCTTTCCATTTACAAATTAAACAATGAAAATAAATGAAAGCGGTAAGGGTATTTCAAATAAGATACTGAAAAAACACAGAAAAAAAGCAAGCTAAGAAATATCCGAATGTTTCGACTTTACATACGGAAGTCTTTATTAGCGGAAACAATTAAACTAAATTAAAAAGAACATATAAAAAAATAAAATGCGGAAAAATACACAAAAGTATAACAAAGACGACAAACAAAAAATTACTATTAATAATATGCAACATATCAACTGATCGACATGCAAGATTTTTGTTTATTCTTCTGTTTTTTTTCCTTTTATTTTATTTATAAGCACTGTTTTCTTCAGTGTATATTTTTCTCCATTGATAAACGCTTAAGAACTTTATTTTATATACTTGGGCTTTTTATTACTAAAAGTATATTTTTTTTTTCTCTGTTTTTTTCATGTCTTATTTTAAATACGATACCCGTTTCTCTTTATTTTCATTTTTTTAATTTATTGATGTAGAATTTGCTCCTTCGCCTCCTTTCATCTGGATTAAATTTGACTAAATGGGCAACATGAGTACCAGACCATGATTGCTCCGCTCTTATTACGGATTAAATGAAAAAAAACAATTTTTTTTAACTGAAAGTAAGGAGCAACATTAAAACTTAAGACGATCCGAAATTATTTCGTATATGAAAGGGGCTGTCCCCTCCTCAACGCCTCACTCTTTACGCTAAAGTTTTTCGTTGTTTTAAAAAATAGCGTTGTGAGAAAGAGTCTAACTTTAGCGTAAAGAGCGAGGCGTTGAGAAGGAGACAGCCCCTTTCATGTACGGAATAATTTCTGTTCATTTTAAGTTTTAATGTCGTTCCTTACTTTCAATTAAAAAACTGTTTTTTTTTTATTTAATTTTTGAACGTTTATGAAATAATGCAGGTTTTGATTTTGGCTCACCGTACATGAATAATCAAAACAAAATTTGCATATTAATTTTACTTTTATTTGGTTAAATGGCTTTCTCAAAAGTTGTTTAATTTTATTTACGAACGTTTTTATTAGTAATAAAAATACGCAACTTACGAATTAACTTACGTAACGAACTTCTATATTCAAACTTTTTAAATACATATATTAGGGGGTTCACCCCCTTGTCAATATCTCGCTCTTTACGCTAAAGTTTGAATTTTGTTCCAATTCTTTAAAAATGACCCCTTAATCACAAAGGTCGTTAATTACGAGCTATTTAGAATAAATAGCTCTTATGAAAGTACAAAAAAAAAATCTTTGGCTTAAAGAGTGAGGTATTGACTAGGGGGTGAGCCCAATCATTTACATAATAATTTCTGTTCGTTTTAAGTTTTGATGTTGCTCCTTACTTTCAGTTGGAAAACTTTTTTTTTATTTAATTCCTGACCTTTTTTTTAAATAATTCTGGGAAATCTGACACCCCCTTCATAGCATGTCCCTTCCCCCATGTAAACTTCCCCCATGGAAAGATCCTCCCACATAACCCCTGATACCCCCCACTACCAGAAAAAATCCCCTGAAAACTTTCGTATACTTCCCAATAACCAATATGTAAACATTACCAATAACCAATATGTAAACAATACTATATGTAAACATTGGGCTAAGCTCATAACTTTCAGCCCTCCCCAGGGGACTTTGGATAATTAACTCATCCTAAAAGACATATTTAATATATTTTCGACCATACTGACCAAAATGGCTGTCTCAAAATTTTGATCGGGTGACTTTGGGAAAAAATGAGCATGGAAGGGGGCCTAGTTGCCGTTTTTTTTTTTTTTTTTTTTGTCACTTAAAAAGGGCACTAAAACTTTTAAATTACGTTCGAATTAGCCCTCCCACGATATTCTAGGACCACTGGGTCGATACGATCAGCCATGGGAAAAAAAACAACAAATAAAAACACATCCGTCATCTTTCTTCTGGCAAAAAATACGAAATTCTACACTAATTCAGGTTGGAGCTTGAAACCTCTACAGTAGAGTTCTCTGATAAGCTGAATCTGATGACTTTTAGGGGGTGTTTCCCCCTTTTTGCGAAAATCAGGAAAATATTCGAAGCCGCATAACTTTTGATGGGCAAGATTAAACTTGATGAAACTTATATATTTGAAATCAGCATTAAAATTTGATTCTTTTGGTGTATCTATTGGTATCAGAATTTTGTTTTTTAGAGCTTCATCTGGCCTTCTCAAGGCCAGAACAAAATTTGCACTACAGTTTAATATACATATACTGATATTTAGTAATCAAAATGTTAAAATTATTTGATTTATTGAAGTTATAAAAGCAAAAACATTTATATTTTACTTAGGCAGCGCGATCGTGCTGCCTATGATCTATACAACAACTTTCTATATAAACCTAATATGCCCCCAGGGCATAACTTACAGCCCTTGCACTGAGGGTTCTGAGGGGGTTATCATCCTAAAAGACCTAATTTCCAGAAAGTTCAACTACATTCAACAAATTGGATATCACAATATTTTGATTGGATGCGTTTTGGAAAATGGTGGGCGTGAGAGGGACGTTAGTCACTATCCAATCACTTTCAACTATTAAAAAAGGCAATATCCCTTTCAATTTCCAATTGAATGAGTCCTTTTGAAGTTTCCACGACAAAGCTTTCAATTAAAATTTTATATGCACCAGGGCATAACTTACAGCCCTTGCCCTGAGGGCTGTGGGGGGAGGGGTTTTCATCCTTAAAGACCTAGTTACCCAAACTTTCAACTACGCTGAATAAAATGGCTATCAAAAATTTCGATTGGATGTGTTTGGGGAAAAGCTGGGCGGGAGAGGGGGTTAGTTGCCCTCAAATCACTGTCGACTATTAAAAAAGGTACTAGCCCTTTGAATTTCAAATCGAATGAGCACTTTTTCAAGTTTCTACGACAAAGATTTCAATAAAAACCTTATCTGCCCCCAGGGCATAACTTATAATCCTTGCCCTGAGAGATATGGGGATTGTCCTCCTCAATTAGATATTTTCTATCTGGAAATCAACTACACTGAACAAACTGGCTATCTCAAAATTTTTATTGGATGTTTTGGGGGAATGGTGGCCGTAGGAGGGGGCTAGCTGCCCTCCAATCACTTTCGACTATTAAAAAGGGCACGAGCCCTTTGAATTCCCAATCGAATGAGCTTTTATTGAAGTTTCTACGACATCGCCTTCTTTAAAAACCTTATATGCCCCAGGGCAAAACTTAAAACCCTTGCCATGAGGGCTGTGAGGCATAGTCCTCCTCAAAAACATATTTTCTATCTTGAAAGCAACTACGCTGAACAAAATGGCTATCTCAAAAGTTTGATTAGATTTGTTTGGGGAAATGATGGGCGTGGGGGGGCTAGTTGCCCTCCAATCACTTTCGATTATTGGAATTTTCGATAGGGCACTAGCTCTTTGAATTTCCAATCGAAAGAGCCTTTTTTGAAGTTTCTACGACAACGCCTTCTATAAACACCTTACATGCCCCCAGGGCATAACTTAAAACCCTTGCCCTGAGGGTGGTGGCGGAGAGTCCTCCTAAAAAACATATTTTCTATCTGGAAATCAACTACAATGAACAAAATGGCTATCTCCAACTTTTGTTTGGATGTCTTTGGGGGAATGATGGGCGTGGGGGGGGCTAGTTGCCCTCCAATCACTTTCGACTATTAAAAAGGGTACTAGCCCTTCGAATTTCCAATCTAATGAGCCTGTTTTTAAGTTTCTACAACAACGCCTTCTATAAAAACCTTATATGCCCCCAGGGCTTAACTTAAAACCCTTGCCCTCAGGGCTTTCGGGAGTGTCCTCCTCAAAAACATATTTTATACCTGGAAATCAACTACGCTGAACAAAATGGCTATCTCAAAATTTTGATTGGATGTCTTTGGGGGAATGATGGGCGTGAGAAAGGGATAGTTACCTTCTATTCATTTTTGACTATTAAAAAGGGCACTCTAACTCTTAGTTCTCAATCGGATGGGCCTCTTCTGAAGTTTCTGCGACGACCACTTCCATATGAAGTGCCCTGCTCATAAGGAAAAAAATAATAAATTGTACTGTGTGTCAACATCGTTCTTATATGCCCTCGGGGCATAACTTAAAACCCTTGCCCCGAGAGTTGTGGTGGAGTGTCCTCCTCAAAAACATATTTTCTAACTGGAAATCAACTACGCTGAACAAAATGGTTATCTCAAATTTTGATTGGATGTGTTTGGGGGAATTATGGGTGTGAGAGGGGGCTAGTTGCCCTCCAATCACTTTCGACTATAGAAAAAGGCCACTAGAACTCTCAATTTCCAATTGAATGAGCCCCTTTTCAAGTTTCTACGACGACCCCTTCCATATGAAGTGCCCTGGTCTAAAGGAAGAAAATAATATATAGTACATTGGGCCAACATCGTTCTTATATGCCCTCAGGGCATAACTTAAAACCCTTACCCTGAGGGTTGTGGAAGTGTGTCCTCCTCAAAACACATTTTCTACCTGGAAATCAACTACGCTGAACAAAATGGCTGTCTCAAAATTTTGATTGGATGTGTTTGGAGGAATGATGGGCTTGGGGGGGGGAGCTAGTTCCCTCCAATCACTTTCGACTATTAAAAATGTCACTAGCCACTCCAACTTCCAATCGAATGAGCCCTTTTCAAAGTTTCTGCGACAACTCCTTCGATACGAAGTGCCCAACTGAAGAAGAAGAAGAAGAAACAAATTGTGCCCACATCGTTCTTTACTTAGGCAGCGCTAGCGCGCTGCCTGTGAAAGAGAGGAAAATTCTACACGTCAGCAAATAAAAAAAGACATTTTATTACTATTTCAATTCTTATATATAAATTCTCTTATGGTCCATGAAGTTTTGGTGCTTCTTACTGCGTTCTAGTAGACAGACTGTCCTAAAATGCAAATTTAGTCTAATCTCCAAAAGATGTTTATTGAACAATTTTTTTTCTTTTATACGTAATTGGCAATTCAACATTCTTATATTTTAAAAATCTTTAAATTATGACTTCAAGATGTTAAAGAATCATTTTAGAAAGATATAAGAGCTTTGGAGGTTAAAAAGTGTAGATATAAAAATTTTTACCGTCCACTGGATTGTAAGCGCTGCAAATACGGTTAATCAAATTATTAATATGATTTACAAGCTCAGGTGCACGCTTTGAATTTTTCCTGGGAGGTGGTCATGCTCAACTAAACACCAAAAATAGTACGATTTATAGAAAAACTATAAAGAAACTTTATGGAAGATTGTGAAGACCAATATATCGAGAGTGGTCTACCAGGGGACATTCCTTAAAAACTAAGTTTTATTAACTATATAATGTTTCCATAAATATGTGTATTTAAGGCTAACATAGAAAAATATTGTTCATTAATAAAATTTACATTCACAGTCATTAGTAAGTGTTCTTTTTTTTTTTTTTTCTTTTTTTTTTATTCCCACCTCCTCTCCTCTCGGTGACTTTCAAATTTTCTTTAAAAATATCTCATAATTTATTTAATGTCACCTACTCTTTTCTTAATAAAAAACTAAAAAACTTCTTCAAAAATTTCAAAATATTAAATTTATATGTAATTGAGCATTCCAAAATATATCAGGTTATAAAAATAGAGGTATACTACATTTCAATTTTCATATACCTTTTAGGTTCATCCGATATCTCAGGCTGCCCTTCCCCCTTAGGGCACCCCTTCCATCGTGACCTTAAATTACACTTTTCAATCCTTTTTAAACAACCTCTATTTCCCCCGATATATAATTTAATTTTACCCCCCATCCCCCAAAATAACAATAAAAAAAAAAAAAAAAAAAAGTAAGAAAGAAATGAAAAACTACCTTTACAAAAAAAATACTAATAGGTATAATGTCTCATTATCCCTTCACTTCATTTCCTTTACCTTTAATACTCATCTTACCTTTCCCCTTTGGCTGCTCAATTCTCTTTAAACTTTATCTTTATCCTACTTTTATTAGTAAGTGTTCTTCAATTCCTTTAACCTTCCAAACTCGTCTAGTGGATCAAATATGTACAGGAATCCTTAGACGACAATACATATAGTAGTTGTGCTTTATAGTTTTATATAGTAGATTACTTTGTAAAATTAACATCTAATTATCTTAATCGTCCTTAATCGCACCTAGAAGTCAAACTTCTAGGTGCATTTCATGGACATCTAGGATTATGAAGATCCCCAGTCAAGAACACTGCATTATACTAAATGGAAAACCATGTTATAATTTGTTTTGTTTTCATTTTCCACCAGCTTAACAGTGATGTACGTTCTGAGCATTCAAGCTAAGTAAATTCTTAAGGTACAAATACAATCTCCTAAATCAAAAAATTAGTTTACACTTGCAAGAGAAAGGCATTTGTTGGAAGGTTAATTTGGACATACTTTTCTCTCTAATTCTTCGCCAGGAGAAGCAAACACTTTAATTGAGCGAAGAGATAGTAAGTGAATTTTTCCAAGATATTATAGCAACTCAAGAAACAGTAGTATAGATTTGAAATATGAAAAAAACTTAATTAATATATTTTAGTAGCTTAAAAATCATAGTTGTGCACTGAAACAGTCAGATATCTACTTTATGAAGAGCGTTCAATTCCCCCCGTCCCCCCTCCCCACTCTCAACACAATTTGGAGTCTGTATGATTTATACAATAATTTCTTGGAATTTCCCTATGAGTCACCTGCTTTTGCAGATTAAACCAATTCAGTATGTATTTTTTAGATGAGGAAACTCCGATACATTTTTTGATAGAGCACTCCCTATTCTAGGCCTTTTGTTTGTCCTGTTCTTGTTATATTTATGAATATCCACTTTTATTCCTGGAAACAATTTGAAAAACAGAAGAAATCACTTATCTGGATTTCAGCCTAAAAATTCTCTTCCAACTGGGACAGATGGGACAAGATTAGTTGCTGTTATGGATAAATAGGTCAAGAAAACTTATGCTTCAATGACTTTTATCCTGAATCAATGACTTTAGGAAGGGAAAACTTTTGCCATGAAATCAAAAAGTACCCCTTTTCTCCCTCAAAACTGAATTTTGTAGAAAAGTCTAGAGAGTAGCAGGATCTTTAGGGGATTAAGTTGTGATTTACGTATAGGAGAATTTATGAAATAAAACCTGAAGACACACTTTTAAGGTTATTTAGACCTCAAAACCCTTGAAAATGATCCTCTTATCCCCTAATAGTTTTGTTTCTGACCTATACTTAAGTATCGCTGCAGCCCCACCCAAATGGTTTTCATTGGCATTCCCTTCCTTCCCTTATTCCCTGGCATTCCCTTACTGAGATTACTTCAAAAACTCTTTGCTAATTTCTCTTCAAAGTAAGGATCGTCACTAAAACCTAGGTTATGATGATCAAATGGTGATTACAAACGATTTCTCCTCCTAATACCCCCTTGAAGAGAATAGCGAACGGCTTTTGGTCTTTCTTTCTGGTCTTCAACAATCTCAATGATGATTTTTAGGCTTGAGAGCTATGATATGCTGGCTAGTTTCTATTAAAGTCCTAGAAAATAGCTTAGCGATTAAAAAAGTTTCCCCAAACAATAATTATCCTCCTTATCTTAAATCAACCCCACGCTTCTTGCTTGGACAAGATCTATCCCGAACGAAAAAGCATGAATAGCCCTTCGCGTGTAAATTAGCAAAGTCTTCGCAGTACAGGTGGTGATCTCTTGATACTCCGCCCTCAGCTGGGAGTATTATGTATTGTTGGGGTAAATTCCCGTCAGATCAACTATTACACCCAGGCAAACCCACTCCACCTTCTCGAACTCCAGACAACCAATCTTCCATACTCTGACATACAAATTTTTAATTGTATATCCTCACCGCCCTTCCTCAGACCAAAGATTTTTTTAACAAATCTGAATTGTGCTCCTTGCTACGAGCTCAGAAAATCCGAAATGTGGACTAGAGGTCCACATTTAAGCACATAAGGTTCATATGATTGCCGCAACAGAAGTCTAAGCACAAAACCTGGATCTGGTCAGAATAAATTACCACTTCTAATTCATAAGACTTTGTCCTCATGGCCGATCTCTAGATTAATTAAAAAAAATTTCCCCCAAAATAAGTTTTTCAAAGAAAAGTAAAGAACTCCATTAAACCAAAAATGAGCAAAGATAAAATCAAATAATCTACCAAGTATGAAACTACCACAAATCAGCATCGATGAATAAATGAAATCCAAAACGAACAGAAATTACAATAAATAACCGAGTCAAACTCAAAACGAGCAGAAATTAACATGACTATAGCTCAAAGCCCCTATGCCTTCCCAGGACCAGAACATAATTTGCACTTTACTGAGAAAAATACAAATAAATGTGCATTGTCAGTTTAATATATATATATACTGCCATTTCGTAATTAAAATGTTAATATTCTTTGATTTATTAAGTTATCAAAGTAAAAAACATCTATATTTTTTCAGTAAAGTGCAAATTATGTTTTCGTCCTGGGAAGGCATTGGGGTTTTGAGCCCTATTCATGTTAATTTCTGCTCGTATTCATATTATGCTTTGATATTATGATAAATTTGTGTGGACAAGTGTAAGATACAAATGTTCACCATATCAATTTGCTGTGACTGTTTTATGCTACTTTTATTGTTCTCCGGGTCAAAGCTCTACATACATACAGCGATTCCCGTAATTATGCAGAATTGCCAACTTTGTCCCCAGCAAAAACCCAATTGCCCGAGTTTTCCTAAAAGGTGATACTAATTATCTATTATTAGATTTCTTTGTAAAATCGCCGAACTTAAATGAAAATACCAACAACCACAACAACCACAGGCAGGTCTGCTCTTAGTTTCTTAAATATTTAAAAAAAAACAATTTTTATAACTAAAAGTAAGGAGCAACATCAAAACCTAAAACGGACAGAAATTATTACGTATATGAGGGGGTATGACCCCTACTTAAGACCTCACTCTTTACGCTAAAGTTTGACTTTGTGTCCCAATCCTTTAAGAACGACTCTTGAAACACAAGGGCCATTTATTTAGAGTAATAAGCTTTTTTAAAAGTTCTAAAAAAAACTTTAGCGTAAAGAGCGGGGTGGGGCAACCCCCTGACTTAACTTCTGGTCGTTTTTGAATAATGTAAGGTATACATTGAAAGGATGATCGTAGAAAATTCGGAGGGGCTCATTAAACTGGTAATCAGAAGCTCTAGTGCTCTTTGTAAGACTCAAAGTAATCGGAAAGTGGATACTCCCCCCCCCCTAACACCTCGTATTTTCCGGAATTGCTTCTGATAGAAATTTAGCGATGGCCATTTGTTGTCGTAGAAACTTCGAAAATAGCTCGTTCAATTGGATGCTGAAAGGGCTAGTTCCCTGTTTAATGGTCGAAAGTCATTGGAGGGCACCTAATCCCGCTCCTACGCCCACCACTTCCCAAAACAAATCCAATTAAAATTTGGAGATAGACATTTTGGTCAACGTAATTGAGAGGTTCGAAAATTATGTATTTGAGGATAACAACCCCTCCAGAGCCCTCGGGGCCAGGGTTGTAAGTTATACCCTGAGGGCATATAAGGTTTACATAGAAAGGGTGATCGTATAAACTTCGGAGAGAGCTCATTGAACTTTTAATCAGAAGTTCTACTGTCCTTTCTAAGATTCAGAGTGATCGGAGGTTGCATACCCCCCCCCACCACAGCTCGTATTTTTCCGAAATGTATCTGATAGGGCCTAGACATTTTGAGATGGCCATTTGTTGACGTAAAAACTTCGAAAAAGGCTCATTCGATTTAGAGTCAAACATTTATAAGTCAACCCTTTTAAGAGTCAAATATTAGGAGATCAATAAGCCCCCCCCCCCTCTCCCTGATATCTTCTAACGCATTCAATTGAAACTGTGAGACAACCATTTTGTCACCAATAGTGCACATTGTTACATTGTGTATATAATAGCCTACACAATGTATTATTATTTTTTATTTTTTTTTTTGGTTTTACATCAGGGCACTTCGTATCGAAGGAGTTGTCGTAAAAAACTTCGAAAAAGGCTCATTTGATTGGAGATTGAAAGGGCTAGTGCCCTTTTTAATAATCGAAAGCTATTGGATGGCAACTAACACCCCTCCCACGCCCACCATTTCCCCAAACACATCCAATCAAAACTTTTGAGATATCCATTTTGTTCAAAAAACTTGAAAGGTCCAGAAATTATGTCTTTGAGGATGACAATCCCCCCCACATCCCTGAAGGCAAGGGTTGTAAGTTATACCCTTGGGGCATATAAGGTTTAAATAAAAAGGGTGATCGTATAAACTTTAGAGAGAGCCTATTGGATTGTTAATCAGAAGTTCTAGTGCCCTTTTTAAGATTCAGAGTGATAGGAAGGTGGATACCCCTTCTTCCACCTCGTATTTTCCAGAAATGTGTCTGATCGAAATTTTGAGATGGCCATTTGTTGTCACAGAAACTTCGAAAAAGGCTCATCTGATTGAAAATTGAAAGGGCTAGTGCCCCTTTTAATAGTCAAAAGGGATTGGAGGGGCACTAACCCCCATCACACGCCCATCATTTCCCCAAACACATTCAATCAAAATTTTGAGATAGCCATTTTGTTCAGCGTAGTTAAACGGTCTAGAAATTATGTCGCTAAGGATGACTCCTCCCCCCCCCCCGCCACCATCAGGGCAAGGGTTCAAAGTTATGTCCTGGGGGCATACATAGTTATATAGAGAGGGTGGTCGTATAAACTCCGGAGGGGCTCACTGGATTGGCAATCAGAAGTTCTAGTACCCTTTTTACGATCCAAAGTGATTAGAGGGCAGATACCCCCCACACATCGTATTTTCTGATAGAAATTCTGATAGAGAAGTGTATCTGATAGAAATTTTGAGATGGCCATTCTCCTTCGCAAAAACTTCAAAAAAGGTTCATTTCATTGGAAATTGAAAGGGCCTTTTTTAATATCCAAAAGCGATTGGAGGACAACAGCCCCCTCCCCCCCCAATGCTCATCAGTTTAGAAAACACCTATAATCAAAATTTTGTGATAGCCATTTTGTTCAGCGTAGTTAGAAGGTCTGTAAAATTATGTCTTTGAGGATGACAACTCCTCCCCAGAGCCCTCGGCGCAAGGGTTATAGGTTTTTCCCCGAGGGAATATAAGGATCTTATGGAAAGGGGTGGTCGTATAAACTCCAGAGGGGGCTCATTTGATTGAAAGTCAGATGTTCTGGTTCCATTTTTAAGATTCAAAGTAATCGGGGGAAGTAGCTCCCCCCCCCCCTGTACGTTTTATTTTCCAAAAATGCATCCGATAAAAAATTTCAGATATATTTGTTCAAAAATAGTCCAAAGATCATATAACAAAGCCTTTGGGGTGGCTAGAATTCCCCAAAGTTTGGGGGCATTTAATGTTTAATGGAAGGGGGGTCGTATGAACTTTAGAAAAGGCTCATTTAATTTGAGATTTATAGTTCCAGTTCCCTCTTAAGAGTTAAACATGATGGAGAACAACTAGCCCTCCTCCCTCACATCCTCTTTTCCCAAAACACATTCAAGTTGAAATTGTGAGACATCCATTTTGTTACCAATAGTCCAAAAATCATATAACAATGTCTTTAGGGTGGACACAGTCCCCCACGAGGTCCATGGGGCTCTGGGGGACTCGCATATAAGGTACTTATAGAACGGGTAGCTGGATAAACTTTGGATCGGATGGAGCTCATTTGATTGGAAGGCGGAAGTTTCAGTGCCCCTTTTAAGAGTCAAAAGAGAATGGAGGGACATATCCACCCCCCCCGCCCCCGCAAGCCTAACATTCCTCAAAACATATCGGATCGAAATTTTGAGAGAGCTATTTTGTTCAGCTTTGCTGAAAGGTCTAGTATTGGGAATGTCAACCACCCCACAGTCCTCAGGACAAGGGGTGTAAGTAAGGCAATTCATTCATTCTTTACATATAGCGTATGTTATCGAGAAAGGTATGCTTGTTTGAACTTTACTTTCCAAAAAGACGAAGGGAATTCAGGTGACCCTTTCGAAGAATGTTGAGGGAGTATTGAACTAAATGAAAACACGTTATGTGCATACGGATTGTCGAAAGGGTACAACACAGGAATAACTGAGTATATTAATTTGGAATATTCAGGAATGATAAGGGAGATGATCAAAAAGGCAATATTTGCATACTATTAATACTACTACAAGTACTACCACACTACTCTATTTAAACTAATCCATTTTTAGTTTGACTCGGCTATTTATTGTAATTTCTGTTCGTTTTGAGTTTTATTTATTTATTGATAGTGATTTATGGTAGTTTTACCCTTGGAAGATTATCTGACTTTATTTTTGCTAATTTTTGGCTTATTGGAGCTATTTACTTTTCTTTGAAAAACTTGTTCTGTGGAAAAAGTTTCTTAAATTAATGCTATATATAAACCATGAATGAATTGCCTAGCTGTAACCCTTGTCCTGAGGGCTGTTGGGGGGGGGGTGACATTCCTAGACACATAATTACTCAAAGTATTGATTGGATTTTTTGTAAAATGTTGGGCGTGGGGGGGGGCTGGTTGCCCTCAAATTTGACTCTTAAAAAAGGCACTAAAACATCGAATTTCTAATCAAATGAGCCTCATTCGAAATCTAGACGACCACCCATTCCATAAAAACCTTCTAAGCCCCCGGAGCATAACTTAAAACCCTTGCCATAGGGCTCTGGGGGGTTTTATCAACCCTGGGGGTTTTGTTATATGTTCTTTGGACTAATTTTAACAAAATGGCTATCTCACCATTTCGATCAGATACGTTTGGGAAAAAGAAGGCGTTCTGGAGGGGGGGGGGGTCAGCTGCCCTTTATCACTTTCTACTCTCAAAAAGGGAACTAAAACTTTCAATTAAATGAGCCTCCTCTAAAGTTCTCACGACCGCCCGTTCCATAAGAACCTTATATGTTTCGGCATATAACTTAAAACTGTTGTCCTCAGGTTCTGAGGGGTTGCTTCAACCCCGAAGTTCTTTTTATATGATCTTTAGACTATTTTGAAGAGAATAGCTATCTCAAATTTATATCATATGCATTTGGAGAAAAGAGGACGGGGGAGGGGCTAGTTACAATTCCATAACTTTTGAATTTTAAGAAGGTCAATAGAACTTCTTATTTCCAATCGAATGAGCCCCCTCCAAAGTTTATACGACCGTTTCTTCCATAAGAACCATATTTGTTAATAATGGGCAACTGGTATAACTTATAGCCCTTGACCTTGGGGTGGTGGGGGTGGCTATCATCCTCAAAGACATAATTACTATACCTTTCGACTACGCTGAACAAGACACCCATCTCAAAATGTTGATTGGATGTGTTTGGGAAAATGATGGACGTGGGGGAGGGGGTTGGTTGCTTTTTAACCACTTTTGACACTTAAAAAGGGCACTAGAGCTTTAAATGTCCAATTGAATGAACCCCTTTCAAATCGACTTTTTCTATATGAAGTGTCCTGGTCTGAAACTAAAATAAAAAAATAAATAATACATTGTGCCAATATCCTTCTTTACTTAAGCAGCGCTATTGCGGCGCTCACGCTTAGGCAGCGTAAAACTGATTTCTGTTCGTTCATTTTTTCACTCTATTTATTTTACTTTTGATCCTTGAACAATATGAATCGTTGCAGCGAAATTAGGTAAAGTATACTTTTAATTAAAAACTAGAATAAGGTATCCTATATTTGTATTCAAGTCGGTTCAAAAAATACGGTTTAAGATTGCTTCAGCACCCTAATACCATGCAATATTTTTCAATCTGCATGATTAATTATTATAATACAATTATAATTCACGATTTTGCAGAGGAGATTTGTAAATTGAGGCTGGGTGGAATTAATCAAGCACCATCTCATCATATTACATTCCTTGGCCTAACAATAGGTCCTACTCTTCGAGAGACTCGTAGTTCGTTTTCTTACTAAGTTTCGAGTGATAAGTACGATTTGCTAATGCTTGAATCCTCAATAGCAAGAGAAATTCAACTCACAAGTATCTTGTTTGTCTCTATGATTTAGTAATCCTAGCTCTTGTATTGGTCCTGTCTCCCTTTTGGAAGCTTTGAATGCCCAAAGTAAGAAAGATATCAGGATAAGTGCAGCTCTCTGTTCGAAATGGCAATGTTGTCGCAAAATATGGTATTTTTAAGGCTTTGAAGTTGCAAAACACAGTACTTTTGAGCCTTTGGGAGCAGTTGAGGCGGCCAATCCAGTCTGTGATAAATGGCTACAGTTTTTGGCCCACGAGTGGGTCTACCTTCTTAAGTAGATCTTTGTGCATGGTTTTCAGTGCTGGTATCCATTGTAATTGCTTTTCTTTTTCTTGTTTTTCTGTGTTTTGTTCGTACTTCACTTTTTTCTTGTTGATTGGAAGAAAAATTTAATAAAATTCACTTCAGCTCAATCACCTGAATATAAGCACTTAATGTGATTTTTTATCACATTAAGTGTGATTGTCGTCAAAATTTTCGGTACTCGTTTTTATAATATTATGCTCAAGTTCTACTAGACTACACTTGCAGAGGTTCTATCGAACTGTAATTTTGGTAAGTGAATTTCCTCGTTCCCTTTCAAAACTATGGATGATTTGGCAGCTCATAATTCTTTGACATTCTGCTTTGCGAAATCCTTTTTTCCCTTGAAGTACCCAGAACAATGAAAATAAAATATAATTGTTTCAATTGGCTAAGTCAAAAATTATCCAACAATTTATATCTTAAGAAATTAGAAAAAAATTGCTAATTTACTTCTAATTGCAAGGCCTATATATATACAGCTATGGAGTTTTTAAGAAGTATCGGGTGCCAAATAAAAAAAAAGAAAAATTGGTAAGAAAATTAGCGAAACATAAGCTAAAGACACATGGCACCAAATAGCTTAAGCTTTCTTTGGGATTCAACAGATTGTTAATGTTTGAGTTTATATGGACGAAAAGGTTTTTATGGACATTAGATTTAATTGAATAGTTTTTTATTTTAATTTTCATAGTTCAACAGGACAACAAAGACAAAAATTTGGTACGGCCTTAAAATCTTCATAATTTTGAAATTGCTGAAAGACTGATCTTAGAAAGACTAATCCTTAAAAGGAAGCCCAAGACGAGTCGAAGCTTCTTTTTTGCGTAATTGGCTTATGAGCTTCATGCAACATGGGAATCAGCCAGGAGGTGGGTTAGGCCATCCCGTTTTGAAGATCAGAACTAAACAATTCTCAAAAGAATTATCTAAAATATTGTGTAAAAATTCAAATAAAACAGACACTCACTGGGGAAGCAGGTCTGGCCCCCTCTCAAAGATCAGAACTATATACGTGTAAATAAAATTCTGTAACATCCGGAAAAAAATGACAAATATTTGGCAACAGAAGGTCTCAAAGAGCAGTCAGCGGCATTTATCATGTTTGAGCAGTCAAATTTTATATTTTATTATTCATTTCTTAGATTTACATTTAATTATTTGTATTTCATTTATATTTCATTTTATTATTTTCGTTGCATTTCATTATTTTTCTCGAGTTGAACTCATCCTCTGACCAATCTGGAAAATCTATTGGTAAAGAAGCTACTGATAAGATCTGTCCCTAATTTATTTTGTTTAATTACGCAGTATACTATTCTTTTAATAAAATAGAAAATTCCTGATACACCGAGTTGATTTTTTTATTCCATGGAAACTATGTTTTGCTGAAACTCAACTATTGATGGATTTAAGCCATAACTTTACCAAAATTTCTGACTACGAATATTTTTTTGGAAACTTTCCGTTTTTTTAACTTTGTTCTTATGTACATTGAAGTTGTGTAAAATAATTAGGAGGCTATCTCAACAATACAGCTAACACTTAATAGTTGTACCAGCATGATTGTCACATCCTATATCTTCTAAATGGTCCCAAAAAACTATTTGGCATTTTTGACTATTTTACTTACCCTTTTTACCATTATGTTAAAGCAGTTAAATAACGGTGAGATGTTTGACAAAAACATACTAGTTCAGAGTTACGATAATTGTTTATGGCAAATCCATCACATTACAATATAATCATTTTACAAATATTCCACATGATTCACGATTCGGCCGTCGTTTTCATAGTTAGTGATCCAGGGACGGTTATCTTTCAAAGGGTGGCTCACATTCGCTGCAGTTGGTTTGAGGGTGGATTCTAGGGTAATCGGAGGAGTTGATAACGAATATCGGGGTGCACAAGTTCGCACGCGTGTAGAACATGGTCATTTAGCCTATAAAGTCAAATTTGGCCTATAACGACGTCATACCGCTCTTAATTTTTTTTTTACTTGGTAAAATAAACTGAAAACTTTATAAACTGGACATATTCTGAATCCTAAGAACGAGTACTTTCACCTTTTTTTGTAGTTTTTCCCCGCAACCTTTATTTTTTTGTTAATCCTTGTTTAATTTTGAAAACAAGGTTTTTAAATATACTTTTTCTTAGTTTTTTAGGTTTTTATAAAACTTTTTGCCTGCATAATTATACTCTGTTATGCTTTATTTCAATTCTGCTCGTCATTACGAGTCAAACTATGTTCCTTTTTTCCAAAAAATCATAATTCTTTTGCAACTATTTATTTTTTCTAAATATCGTCATAGCTTTCAGAAATTAGTGTACAATGACCAAGTTTTTGTTTTTAGCTGTTAAAAAAAAAGAAAACGA
The DNA here is from genome assembly GCF_049724085.1 of Artemia sp. Qi Xiang Cuo. Classification (NCBI taxonomy): domain Eukaryota; kingdom Metazoa; phylum Arthropoda; class Branchiopoda; order Anostraca; family Artemiidae; genus Artemia; species Artemia sp. Qi Xiang Cuo. The sequence goes on along the minus strand of NC_142809.1, from coordinate 59,238,952 downwards.
AAGAAAACTGCACATCATTCGAACCTTCCAAATGTCCTTTACACGTTGTTAATAAAAACATAGCTGATACTTGAAGCTGCAAGAACATATAAGTGTTTGAACAAGAAAATTCCCCCCCCCCCAAAAAAAGAAAATGTTTTGGATAGTGCCCTTTTACTCGAAATATTTTCGAGACAACCTATGATTTTTATCTCGCCAAACAATAGATCGCTTTTTTTTAATCAAATCATGTATTTACATTCTATACAACTAATATTTTTAACTAGAAAAAAAAAAAACAAAAGACACATACCTAGTTCTGCGATGGCATGCGCGAATTTGGTATATTTTTTATGCTTTATTTGAACTATGCTCGTAATTACGAGTCAAACCATGTGCCTCTTTTCCAAAAACTCTTAATTCTTGAGCAACTATTTATTTTTTCTGTAGTAGTAGATACAATCTGGCTTATGTAGGCTCATATATGAGCCTCGAGGTGGCGAAGCCCTGTGAACGTGTGGTGCAGAGGTAACTAAGGCTGATTTAAGATACTATTTTCTTTAAATCCCAGCAAAGCAGGGGCCAATGATCCAATCGGTTAGATTGGGTCAACGACCACTGATGTAGTAGACGGTAAATGTCATGATCAGCTGAAAGTAAGGTTTAGACGACTGCATTAGTAGTTTAATAGCAAAACAAATAAAAATAAAATATTTAAAACTGAACATGAAATGGTGGCTCAAATCACTTTTTCTTCTTCATCTTCGTCTTCAGACTCGTTCTGATTCACATCGGAAATTAGGCATTTTTGGGGGTCAGCTCCACACTTGCATGCGCTGTCATAGAAACCTATCTTGGAGCGTTTGCAGTGTGAGCCTCACCTCGTCTTGTCACAGTTGCAAAAGGAAAGCGATGCTAGCCCATGCAGCATCGCAGAAACTAGGTCTGGCTTCAGTTCATGATCTTCAATTCTCCAGCCCATATCGGTAGCCTGAGGTAAATTAATACAGGGCTGTGGCTTTGGATCCAAATCAGTGACTGAAAAATGCAACTTTTCAAAAGAAGCAGAAACGAGATATCAGTTGTTGGTAAACACTGAATATCCTCCAATCTTGAGTACAAATGCGCTCAAAGATCATTCAGACTGATGAAATTCGTCGCACTTCTGCCATACACTGTAGTCACAAGCTGCTTATAGACGTTGACTAAGCCATCAGTGTGCACAGATGATGGCTTCTCTGCAAGGGCTTGAACTTTATCACCTAAAGGCCCCAACAAAGTTTATGAAGACTTCGCAGCTCAAAAAAAAGTGGACCTTTCCAATTCCATACAGAAAGCTTGTGGTGTCACATCCACTCAAGCTGTGGACAAGCGGCAAGGCGTTGCGAAATGTTACTCCTAGTTTTTGTGCTGCTGTATGAATAGGTATGCAGTAGGACGGAAACTTAACCTAGAGCTGCTTGAGGTCAAGACAAGCAAGATACTAGAAGTAGTATGCAGCTAGTAAGACGATATCAGTATCGTTGGCTTGTATTATCAAAAGTGTGCTCTTTCGTCTTGTGGCAACTGCTGTGTGGTATAACACCCGAGTGTCTGCTTCCTCATGGCAACACGAGAGATTCTCATCAACTGAGCTTCCATAGTGCGTAACGGTAACAGCTCTATATCGTCTCTTCATACCTCCAGTGAGATGAACCATCAGACGGGTCAAAATTTCGTACTCCCAGACCTCGAATAGAATTTTCAAGAGTCGACCTTTGGCTGAGCGACTACTGAGAATCCTGTCCCAGAGTGTTGCAACTTTGCTGGAGGAAGTGAACGGGCTGGAAGTATTTCCTCTAGGATTTCCTCTTCTTTCTTCGCAGCCAAAAGGCTTCTTTGAGGTTGAACGAGTAGTCATCATGGGTTCTATCGTCACGAAGACCGTCATACCTATCATCAACCAAATGGATAGACTGACAAGCTTCGGTTATGTTCCTAAGAATCCTGCAATACCCATAAGTACTAATTTTCCAAGTAGTTTTCGAATATAATCGCGGAATTTGACACAAAAAGACTTATGCAGACCGGATTTGATTTGGAGGACGGAATTGCCTATGCCATAATTTCACAAATGCTTTGAAATTTACGTTAATCTTTACGAAGAACTATTTGTTGTGCACTAGAATTTGAGAATAATCTTAGGCTACTATACTGCTTTGTAATTCAATCATGTGACGGATATTCTTCAAAAAATGATTAGATTTCTTTCAATAGCATTTAATGTATTTGATATTCAATATTAAGAAGAATTTTCTTCTTGAAAATTTGATTCTTCTTGATATTCAGTGATCCAAGGCTTGCTATCGTTCAAAAAAAGGGAAGGGGTGGCTCACACCAGCTGCAGTTGGTTTTAGAGTGCATTCTAGGGCAATCGGGGACGCTTACAACGAATATCGGGGTGCACAAGTTCGCTCGCGTGTAGAACATGGTCATTTTAGCCTAAAAAATCAAATTTGACCTATAACGACGTCATACCGCTCTTGATTGTTTTTACATGGTAAAATAAACTGAAAACTTTATAAACTTGACATATTCTGAATTCTAAGAAAAAGTACTTTTCCCTGGTATTTTTAGTTTTTCCCCACAACCTTTATTTCTTTAGTTAACCCCTATTTAATTTTGAAAACATGGTTTTTTAATATACTTTTTCTTAGATTTTTCAATTTTTCTGAAATTTTCGCCCACATAAGTATATTTTTTATGGTTTATTTTAATTTGCTCGTCATTATGCATTGTATAACTATGAATTATTATATAATTTATAATATATTTAAATAATTTATAGTAATAATTTATTAATAATTTAATATGTATTTAAAAGTTAAATTTACTTAAATAGTATCCATATTACTTCTATGGATAGAGCTTATAAATAGAACTAAAGTTTACCTTGAACTAGTCATAATATTACAAATGGATTTGCTAAATAATATGTTCACCAACGGCCAATGCTGATTTAAATCTAAAGACTTGAAATATTTCTTACATTGGCCCAAAGACGTAAAACCCACTTTTGTTGAAGGAACAAAACAGGAATTTTGGCTAAATTTTTGGGAAATTGAGAATTGTTTTTACAGTCGTAGAGAAAAATTAATTAAGGCTCATTTGTTAGAAAGGCTAAATATTTTTCCGCATCTTTAGTTTTTATTTTATTGTTTCTCTGCTCTTAATATATTATGATCTGCTGGGCTGCTCCTGGACTGAAGAAAAGTCAAAGCTAAGTTTAATTATACATGTTGAAAATACATTAATCCAAATCTTCATCCACAAGGTGAAATTTTCCTTACGCAAAATGAAAATTATAAAAATAAAATATATTTTTAAATATATGTGAAATTGTAAATTACACTTTTTTAGAACAATTCTTACGTTGTTAGTGGAGTGAAAAAAAAATATTAAAGACGTCTCCCATTCTTTTGCAGCAAAAGTAGAACGCCTGACACGCCAGATCCTGCATGAAGAAAATATTACTTTAAGATTTCCTTAAAGAGTAAAAGGATTTTGACTAGGAAATTTTTCCATTGCTCTTGAAGCTAGAAAAACATTCCATCCTATGAAATTGAGGATAGTATTCAATAAGGTAAAAATATGTTAACATAATTAATATTTTGAAAAGTGCCAATATTTTCTATAATTCCTTTTTAATTCTTATTTTTCAATGTATTATTCTATATTGTGGGTATGCATATTATCATATATGTGTTTAATGGTACTTTCACACATTACAGTAAAAAAAACTTTCGCGCTATCATAACTTAACACTAATACAACTTAAAGTTGGTCTAGTATGACAGGACCTGCTTATGTATGAAAAGTTAAATTTAATAAACATAACTTAACCACTTAACATGGAAATTTATATACTTAATGTGCTGTTGAACAAGCGCAAATGTCAGGGCTTACAAAAACTCCAAACATGAGAACATCCTTTGAATACACAACGTTCTAAATTCAAAAAGTAAGTAAATAAATTCAATGTACATAATCTGGACGATGAACAGTTTTGCTTTTATCTTAAAATAGTTTTTGATGGGAAAATGTGTTATCTTGCGCTACCGTAAAATATTTGAAATTTTCCGACCTTGTTTCACCTTAAAGTTACTATGTATACCCCCGTAACAACCCCCTAACAATGCTTATCTTCAACCCCCTAACACTGCTTATCTTATTTGGTACACATTCAGAAGAAAATCAGTTACTTAGAAAAAAGTGACATTTCAATATCAGAGATGGGATTGAATCATGAGACAGGAATTTAGTTTTCCTTAATGTCATTAAACCGAATTGCAACTATATCGTGACAAATAAAGAATTCATTGGTTATTTAAAAATGCATAAGGATTTAAAATTCATTTCATGCAAAGCCCTATTGCTTGGATCGATGCAATTGTTCCTGGGATAAAAAAAAAGAACACAAGTTATGGGTATGGGTCCTAGTGAAAATAGTATTTCTTTTTTTCGTCGTGGAGTGTGATTTACAAGGATTCGGTGGAAGGATAGTGTGGCATTTTAACATTTTGATAGTTTGGCACAGTTTGGCAGGATAGTGTGGCACAAAAAAACATTAATGTCAGTCAGATTGAACTTGAAAAATTTGGCTCTTTGCAAAGAAAAAAACTTGAAAAAAAAAATGAAGTGACGGAAAATTAAAATAAACCCTGATCAGAAGATAAATTTACCTGACGCGATATGAATCATCCAATTAAATGCTTGGCAAAGTTCCTAAAACGCTTCTAACCGCGTTTGACTGCACACTGTGAAGAGACTTGCTTTCCCATGGAATAGAATTCCATGAGCAAATCAATGGTATCTTTCACCGGCGCTGTTGAAAGGACAAGACGCCCCGAATACAAGTCGGAAACCGATCAGAAACGAGAACTTAGGTTATTGGAGGTTGCAGCAATTAGTGACATGGCCTGTAATTCTTCAAAAAATTATTGCTATCGCTTTATTTTGATAAACTGAAGTATTATGAAATTAATATTAATCGAAGTCTGATGTTAATTTTGCTCGTGCAATACTGATCGCAGCCGGGTCTGAATGTCTAAATATTGGAAAAGAATAATATCAGTGGTTTCTCTTAAGCGGTATTTACATGAGGCCAAAAGAGACTTTCCTGCACAGAATTGATGTCTATTCATGGCTTTGCTTAAAAATCGTTATTTAGACAGAAATAGATATGTATGCCATTTTTAACCAGAGACAATGATTGAAAGAGTATATTTATGATCTCTTAATAGGTAGAATTTAATACCTTAGACACTGAGTTCTACACTGTAGTACTGAGTACTTGGCATTTTTTTTGTAGCCATACACTGAATTTTACATGTCATTAATTAAAAACAAAACTTTTCAAAAAACTATTTTTCTCAAATAAAAGTAAAGAGCCATATTAAAACTTAAGACAGGCAAATATGAAGCTTGTAATAAGTCAAACTTAAAACGACATGAGACCCAAAACGAACAGCAATTAAAATGAATTAATCACATCAAACATAGAGATAATAGAAACTTATATAGTTGAACAAATAGATCTTGAAAGAACAGAAATTAAAATTAATGCTCAAGTCAAAATTAAAACGAACATCAATAACTACAAATAGAATATAAGCTACCCCCCTCCTAATAACCGTAAACATTCTAAAGCATATTGCATAATTTGTGTTATTAGAAACTATATGTATTGTGAACAGTGCACTGTAATTTTTCAAAATATCGATGAAAAACAAAAAAAAGTGAAATCACTATGATCTAGATGACCGGTAGTAACTAATGAAAATATGCTGAATGTTAAATAGGTAATGATACAAACTACTGTAAATCTCAGAAACTCAAGATTCAAGGTTTTATTTTACAGTGTTTTTTTATTTTACAATTTTTAATTGTAAAAAAAGGTTAAAACATCTTTGGTTTTCAATAAAGTGAAAATGACGCAATAGGCTCCAGTTTTTCCGGTTTTGACTTAAAAGTTAAAATATCGGATTTTAATTTGAGCTTTTCAGCTGCATAAGGTGATCCGAGTGTTGGTTTTGATTATACTCGATACATTTATTGCATAAATTTCGCTCAACTAGAAATCAAAGTTAGAACGGTTTTCAAACTTAGCTCTTGATTCAACAGCGATTTCTAGATAATATTAAATTTAAAATATAGCAAGTTTTTTTTCAACTGAAAGTGAGGAGCAACAACAAAACTTAAAACGAACAAAAATTATTCCATATATAGAAGGGACTGTCCTCTCATCAACGCCCCGCTCTTTACGCTAAAGTTTTTTGCTACTTTAAAAAGTAGAGTTGTGACAAAGAGGCCATCTTTAGCACAAAGAGGGGGGCGTTGATGAGGGAACAGCCCCTTTCATAAATGGATTAATTTCTGCTCGCTTTAAGTTTTAATGTTGCTCCTTTCAGTTGAAAAAACTTGTTTTTTTATTAAAATTTCTGATCATTTTTAAATAATGCCAGGAAACGTGGCTACTCCTCCACTGACAAATTCCTCCTCCTCAAAGATTTATTCTTTCGAATATCCAATCCTGGTGAAAATTTACCCTCGACAATTACCCTTAACATCTCCACGCGTAAAGTTGAGTCTGAAGTGAGAAAGCAAGACATAAGAAGAATTTTGTATGGGAATTTTGTCAGATTCCCCCCGTGTAAAATTTCCCCTGAAAAATTCCCTCCCCCTGGAAAATTTCCCCCGAAAAATTCCCTCCCCCTGGAAAATTCCCTCCCTATGAAAAATTATTCCCTTGGAAAATTACACCAGTAGAAAATTCACCCCCCCCCTCCGAAAAATGTATTCATACTTCCCAATAGCAAATACAATACCTAAACAATAGACAAATTTTTAACTTAAAGACCTTTCCCCAGGGGCTGTGGAGGGATCCAGATATCTCGAAAGGCCTATTTATTTGGCCTTCCGACCATGCTAAACACAATGGTTATCTTAAAATTTTGATCGGACGATTTTGAGAAAAGGGGGTGTGGGAGGGGGCATGGTTGCCCTCCAATTTCTTTGGTCACTTAAAAACGGCACTAGAACTTTAAATTTCCGTTCGAATGAGCTCTTATACGATAATACAGGACCACTGGATCGACACAATCCCTCCTGGGAAAACAAAAAAACACAAATAAACCCGCAACAGTAGAAAGGCCTCAATTGATCCCACGAGAACACCGTGCTGCCACCTACAACTTTTTTTAACACCTAATATGGGCATAGCCTCCCTAGGGAGAACATGTGGTTAATTAAAACGATTGGGAATTTGGAACACCTGTGCTGTCAGTCATTAATCAAATTGTTTCCGGACAAAGTTTAATAATGTCTGACAGGTACTGTCAATCATTAATCAAATTGTTTCCGGACAAAGTTTAATAATGTCTGACAGGTGATGTCAAGATTGATTGATATATCACAAAATGGGAATTAATTTGTTGTTTCTAAGGGGAATTATTGATTCAAGAAAGGGGAATTAATTTGTTGTTTCTAAGGAGAAGGTGGGGAAGAGATATATTGATTGTGTAATGAAATGGAGAGAAGTCCCGAGAAATTGATTACATAATCGGTAGAACCCTATCAGGAGGTGCTGACGGGAATCCATTTATGGGCATAGAATGACGTAATCAACTAGGACAAATGGATTTCTGAGAAATTGATTACATAATCGGTAGAACCCTATCAGAAGGTCATGACGGGAATTCATTTATGGGCATAGAATGACGTAATCGACTAAGACAAGCAAGTTACTTTCTTAATGTTCCTCCTAAACCCATTTTCCAACTTGAAGTACTTATCTTTTTCACTCAAAACTATACTTTACAGCTTTTTGAGTGTCCCAACACCAAGAAATACTTTTCAAGGAACATTTCAGATCACTTTACATTCTCACTGTTCCTCCTAAACACATTTTCAAACTTTATGTACTTATATTTTTTTCCAAAAACTAGACTTTAAAGCTTTGTGGTTACCTGAACATCAAGAAATACTTTTCTAAGACCATTACAAAGTAAGTTTTTTTCTTAATGTCCCTCCTAAACCCATTTTCCAACTTGAAGTACTTATATTTTTCACCCAAAACTATACTTTAAAGCTTTTTGGATACCTCAACAAAAATAAATACTTTTCAAACACCATTTCAGAGCAAGATACTTTATTAATGTTCCTCCTAAACCCATTTTCCAACTTGAAGTACTTATCTTTTTCACCCAAAACTATACTTTACAGCTTTTTGAGTGTCCCAACACCAAGAAATACTTTTCAAAGACCATTTCAGAATAAGTTACTTTCTTATTGTCCCTCCTAAAGCCATTTTCAAACTTTATGTAATTATGTTTTTCATCCTCAACTATACTTTACAGCTTTTTGGATACCTCAACACCAAGAAATACTTTTCAAAGACCATTTCAGAGCAAATTACTTTCTTAATGTCCCTTCTAAACCAATGTTCCAACTTGAAGTACTTATCTTTTTCACTCCCAACTATACTTTACAGCTTTTTGTATACCTCAACATCAAGAAATACTATTCAAAGACCATTTCAGAGCAAGTTACATTCTTAATGTTCCTCCTAAACCCATTTTCCAACTTGAAGTACTTATCTTTTTCACTCACAACTATACTTTACAGCTTTTTGAGTGTCCCAACACCAAGAAATACTTTTCAAAGACCGTTTCAGAGCAAGTTACTTTCTTAATGTCCCTCCTAAACCCATTTTCCAACTTGAAGTACTTATCTTTTTCACACACAACTATACTTTACAGCTTTTTGAGTGTCACAACACCAAGAAATACTTTTCAAAGACAATTTCAGAGCAAGTTACTTTCTTAATATCCCTCCTAAGCCCTTTTTGCAACATGAAGTACTTATCTTTTTCACTCCAAACTATACTTTACAGATTTTTGGTTAACTCAACACCAAGAAATACTTTTCAAAGACCATTTCAGAGCAATTTATTTTCTTAATGTTCCTTCTAAACCAACTTTGCAACTTCAAGTAATTACCTTTTTCACCCCCAACTATACTTTACAGCTTTTTGGATACCTCAACATCAAGAAATACTATTCAAAGACCATTTCAAAGCAAGTTACTTTCTTAATGTTCCTCCTAAACCCATTTTCCAACTTGAAGTACTTATATTTTTCACCCACAACTATACTTTACAGCTTTTTGAGTGTCCCAACACCAATAAATACTTTTCAAAGACCATTTCAGAGCAAGTTACTTTCTTAATGTTCCTCCTAAACCAATTTTCCAACTTGAAGTACTTATCTTTTTCACTCCCAACTATACTTTACTGCTTTTTGAGTGTCCCAACACCAAGAAAGACTTTTCAAAGACCATTTCAGAGCAAGTTACTTTCTTAATGTCCCTCCTAAACCCATTTTGCAACTTGAAGTACTTATCTTTTTCACTCCCAACTATACTTTACAGCTTTTCGGAGACCTCAACACCAACAAATAATTTTCAAAGACCATTTCAGAGCAAGTTTTTTTCTTAATGTCCCTCCTAAACCCATTTTCCAACTTGAAGTACTTATCTTTTTCAACCACAACTATACTTTAAAGCTTTTTGTATACCTCAAAATCAAGAAATACTTTTCAAAGACCATTTCAGAGCAAGTTACTTTTTTAATGTTCCTCCTAAACCCATTTTCCAACTTGAAGTACTTATCTTTTTCACCCACAACTATACTTTACAGCTTTTTGAGTGTCCCAACACCAAGAAATACTTTTCAATGACCATTTCAGAATAAGTTACTTTCTGAATGTCCCTCCTACTCCTTTTTTGCAACATGAATTAATTATGTTTTTCTCAAACAAATATACTTTACATATATTCGTTTCCATCATAACAAAGAACTACTAGTCAAGTACCTTTTCAGTGAAAGTTACTTTCTTAATGTCAATCCTAAACGAATTTTGGAACTTGAAGTACTTACCTATTTCACACCCAACTATACTGTACTGCTTTTTGGATACCTCAACATCAAGAAATACTTTTCAAAGACCATTTCAAAGCAAGTTACCTTCTTAATGTTCCTCCTAAACCCATTTTCCAACTTGAAGTACTTATCTTTTTCACTCACAACTATACTTTACAGCTTTTTGAGTGTCCCAACACCAAGAAATACTTTTCAAAGACCGTTTCAGAGCAAGTTACTTTCTTAATGTCCCTCCTAAACCCATTTTCCAACTTGAAGTACTTATCTTTTTCACCCACAACTATACTTTACAGCTTTTTGATTGTCCCAACACCAAGAAATACTTTTCAAAGACAATTTCAGAGCAAGTTACTTTCTAAATGTCCCTCCTAAACCCATTTTGCAACTTGAAGTAATTATCTTTTTCTCCCACAGCTATACTTTACATCTTTTTTGATACCTCAACACCAAGAAATACTTTTCAAAGTCCATGTCAGAGCAAGTTCCTTTCTTAATATCCCTCATAAACCCATTTTCCAACTTGAAGTACTTATCTTTTTCATTCACAACTATACTTTACAGCTTTTTGGATACCTCAACACCAAGAAATACTTTTCAAAGACCATTTCAGAGCAAGTTACCTTCTTAATGTTCCTCCTAAACCCATTTTCCAACTTGAAGTACTTATCTTTTTCACCAACAACTATTCTTTACAGCTTTTTGAGTGTCCCAACACCAAGAAATACTTTTCAAAGACCATTTCAGAGCAAGTTACTTTCTTAATGTCCCTCCTAAACCAATTTTCCAACTTGAAGTACTTATCTTTTTCACTCACAACTATACTTTACTGCTTTTTGAGTGTCCCAACACCAAGAAATACTTTTCAAAGACCATTTCAGAGCAAGTTACTTTCTTAATGTCCCTCCTAAACCCATTTTCCAACTTGAAGTACTTATCTTTTTCACTCCCAACTATACTTTACAGATTTTTGGATACCTCAACACCAAGAAATACTTTTCAAAGACCATTTCAGAGCAAGTTACTTTCTTAATGTCCCTCCTAAACCCATTTTCCAACTTGAAGTACTTATCTTTTTCACCCACAACTATACTTTACAGCTTTTTGAGTGTCCCAACACCAAGAAATACTTTTCAAAGACCATTTCAGAGACCATTCAACCAACACCAAGAAATACTTTTCAAAGACCATTTCAGAGCAAGTTACTTTCTTAATGTCCCTCCTAAACCCATTTTCCAACTTGAAGTACTTATCTTTTTCACTCCAAACTATACTTTACAGATTTTTGGATAACTCAACTCCAAGAAATACTTTTCAAAGACCATTTCAGAGCAAGTTACTTTCTTAATGTCCCTCCTAAACCCATTTTCCAACTTGAAGTACTTATCTTTTTCACTCCCAACTATACTTTACAGCTTTTTGGATACCTCAACATCAAGAAATACTTTTCAAAGACCATTTCAGAGCAAATTACCATCTTAATGTTCCTCCTAAACCCTTTTTCCAACTTGAAGTACTTTTCTTTTTCACCCACAACTATACTTTACAGCTTTTTGAGTGTCCCAACACCAAGAAATACTTTTCAAAGACCATTTCAGAGCAAGTTACTTTCTTAATGTCCCTCCTAAACCAATTTTCCAACTTGAAGTACTTATCTTTTTAACTCACAACTATACTTTACAGCTTTTTGAGTGTCCCAACACCAAGAAATACTTTTCAAAGACCATTTCAGAGCAAGTTACTTTCTTAATGTCCCTCTTAAACCCATTTTGCAACTTGAAGTACTTATCTTTTTCACTCACAACTATACTTTACAGCTTTTTGGATACCTCAACACCAAGAAATACTTTTCAAAGACCATTTCAGAGCAAGTTACTTTCTTAATGTTCCTCCTAAACCCATTTTGCAACTTGAAGTACTTATCTTTTTCACCCACAACTATACTTTACAGCTTTTTGGATACCTCAACACCAAGAAATACTTTTTAAAGACCATTTCAGAGCAATTTACTTTCTTAATGTCCCTCCTAAACCCAATTTTGCAACTTGAAGTACTTATCTTTTTCACCCACAACTATACTTTACAGCTTTTTGGATACCTCAACACCAAGAAATACTTTTCAAAGACCATTTCAGAGCAAGTTACTTTCTTAATGTGCCCCCTAAACCAATTTTATAACTTGAAGTACTTATCTTTTTCACTTACAACTATACTTTACAGCTTTTTGAGTGTCCCAACACCAAGAAATACTTTTCAAAGACCATTTCAGAGCAAGTTACTTTCTTAATGTCCCTCCTAAACCCATTTTGCAACTTGAAGTACTTATCTTTTTCACCCACAACTATACTTTACAGCTTTTTGGATACCTCAACACCAAGAAATACTTTTCAAAGACCATTTCAGAGCAAGTTAATTTCTTAATGTCCCTCCTACACCCATTTTCCAACTTGAAGTACTTATCTTTTTCACCCACAACTATACTTTACAGCTTTTTGAATGCTCCAACACCAAGCAATACTTTTCAAAGGTATTTCAGAACAAATTTTTTCTTAATATACTTCTTAAACCAATTTTAAAAATTTTAAATTTTTCCATAGTAGATAGAAAAAGCTATATCATAGCTGTGAATATTTTCTCGAAAGATAAGCAGTTCTATTTAAATTTTAAATTTTCTCAATGAAGTGAAGAAAAGTTCAAGTTCTCTTCTGAATTTTCTCAATGAAAAAGAAATTAGTTTTTATTCAATTCTATTTTTCCAAATAATATAAAAAATTTTCACTTTAGTTCAGATTTTTCTCAAAGGGATGAAAAATTTAAAATACTGTTCCAAATTTTCTCAACGAAGTGAAGAAAAGCTCAAGCTCTCTTCTGAACTTTACCAAAGAACACACTTCAATTCTAATTTCACCAGAAAAAACAAAAATCTTCCACTTCAGTTCTTTATTTCACAAAGACATAAAGAAATTTAAAGTTCAATTCTAATTTTTCGGTGGAAGACAGAAAAAGTAATACCATACTTGTGAATATTTTCACGGAAGATAAAAAGTTCTAGTTCAATTTAAAATTTTCTCAACGAAGTCAAGGAAAGTTCAAGTTCTATTCTGAATTTTCTCAATGAAAAAGAAATTAGTCATTGATCATTTCTATTTTTCAAATAATATAAAAATTTTCCACTTCAGTTCAGATCTGTCTCGAAGAGATGAAAAATCTAAAATACTGTACCAAATTTTCTCAACGAAGCAAAAAAAAGTTCAAGTTCTCTTCTGAACTTTACCAAAGAACACTTCAATTCTAATTTCTACAGAGAAAACAAAAATCTTCCACTTCAGTTCTTTATTTCACAAAGACATAAAGAAATTTAAAGTTCAATTCTAATTTTTCGGTGGAAGATAGAAAAAGTAATACCATACTTGTCAATATTTTCATGGAAGATAAAAAGTTCTAGTTCAATTTTAAATTTTCTCAACGAAGTGAAGAAAAGTTCAAGTTCTTATCTGAACTTTACCAAAGAACACGCTTCAATTCTAATTTCTCCAGAGAAAACAAAAATCTTTCACTTCAGTTCTTTATTTCACAAAGACATAAAGAAATTTAAAGTTCAATTCTAATTTTTCGGTGGAAGATCGAAAAAGTAATACCATACTTGTGAATATTTTCACGAAAGATAAAAAGTTCTAGTTCAATTTAAAATTTTCTCAACGAAGTGAAGGAAAGTTCAAGTTCTATTCTGAATTTTCTCAATGAAAAAGAAATTAGCCATTGATCATATCTATTTTTCCAAATAATATAAAAATTTTTCACTTTAGTTCAGATCTGGCTCGAAGAGATGAAAAATTTAAAATACTGTTCCAAATTTTTAACTGAAGATAAAAAAATTCAAGTTCTCTTCGGAATTTTACCAAAGAACACAATTCAATTCTAATTTCTCCAGAGAAAATAAAAATCTTCCACTTCAGTTCTTTATTTCACAAAGACATAAAGAAATTTAAAGTTCAATTCTAAATTTTTCGGTGGAAGATCGAAAAAGTAATACAATACTTGTGAATATTTTCCCGAAAGATAAAAAGTTCTAGTTCAATTTAAAATTTTCTCAACGAAGTGAAGAAAAGTTCAAGTTCTCTTCTGAACTTTACCAATGAACACACTTCAATTCTAATTTCTCCAGAGAAAACAAAAATCTTCCACTTCAGTTCTTTATTTCACAAAGACATAAAGAAATTTAAAGTTCAATTCTAATTTTTCGGTGGAAGGTTAAGTTAGGTTAGGTTAGGTTAGCCTACGCACGCGCGCGTACGTAGGCTAACCTAGCCTAACCTAACTTAACCTAACCTGACTTAATCTAACCTAACCTAACCTAATCATACACCTAACTTTTTGCATGTCTCTCACCTAAGCTAACCTAAGTGAAGCGTACTTAGGCTAACCTAACCTAATCTAACCTAACTTAATCTAGTCTAACCTAACCTAACCATACTCGCCGGAAAAGGTTAGGTTAACTTATCATGAGCACTCATGATAATTTAACCTAACCTAACTTAAACATGTAGGAATGTTTCTATTTATTTATTAATATTTATTTATACCTAACCTAACCTATTGTTTTGAAGGTTAGATGAATAAGTTTGAACGATTGTCTTCAATAATAGAACGAGTCACTCATTTTCTAATTTAAAAATTTGATTGGTAAATCCATAAGACAAAGGAGCTAAAATTTAATTTAAAATTAGAATAGAACTTTAAATTTTTCATCTCTTTGTGAATAAAACCAGAACTGAAGTGGAGTCTTTTTATTTTCTTGGGAAAATTATAAGAAAACTTTGAATTTTTTATGTCTTTGAGGAATTAAGAACTGAAGTGGAAGCTTTTTTCATTTTCATTGGTAAAATTCAGAATTGAGCTAACTTTTTTCACTTCTTTAAGAAAATTCAGAAGAAAACTTGAACATTTTGCACTTCTTCAAGAAAACTCAGAATTAAAGTGATGCTCCTTATCTTCATGTCGAATATTCAATTCAATGTATAACTTTTTTTATCTTCTATGAAAAATTTGGAACAGAACTTTAAATTTTTCATCTCTTTGCAAAAAATCGGTAGTGAACTTAAGAAAATTAAAATTAATGTGAAACTTTTTATCTTCACTGGAAAATAATCACAATCATAGTATAACTTTTCCTATCTTCTACAGAAAAATTTAGAACTGAACTTTAAATTTTTTATGTCTTTGAGAAATTAAGAACTGAAGTGGAAGGTTTTTTCATTTTCATTGGTAAAATTCAGAATTGAGTTAACTTTTTTCTCTTCTTTAAGAAAATTCAGAAGAGAACTTGAACAATTTGAACTTCTTTGAGAAAACTCGGAATTAAAGTGGAGTTCCTTATCTTCATGTTGAATATTCACAATCAATGTATAACTTTTTCTATTTTCTATGAAAAATTTGGAACAGAACTTTAAATTTTTTATCTCTTTGAGAAAAATCAGAACTGGATTTAAGAAAAATTATAAATAAAGTGAAACTTTTGCTCTTCATGGAAAACAATCGCAGTCATAGTATTACTTTTTCTATCTTCCACCGAAAAATTTAGAATAGAACTTTAAATTTCTTTATTTCTTTGGGGAACTTAAAACTGAAGTGGAAGATTTTTATTTTCTCTGGAAAAATTAGAATTGAAGTGTGTTCTTTTGTAAAGTTCAGAAGAGAACTTGAACTTTTTTTTCGCTTCGTTGAGAAAATTTGGAACAGTATTTTAGATTTTTCATCTCTTCGAGACAGATCTGAACTAAAGTGGAAAATTTTTATATTATTTGGAAAAATAGAAATAATCAATGACTAATTTCTTTTTCATTGAGAAAATTCAGAAGAGAACTTGAACTTTCCTTGAATTCGTTGAGAAAATTTTAAATTGAACTAGAACTTTTTATCTTCCGGGAAAATATTCACAAGTATGGTATTACTTTTTCTATCTTCCACCGAAAAATTTAGAATTGAACTTTAAATTTCTTTGTCTTTTGTGAATTAAAGAACTGAAGTGGAAGATTTTTATTTTCTCTGTAGAAATTAGAATTGAAT
This sequence comes from Artemia sp. Qi Xiang Cuo, assembly GCF_049724085.1. Classification (NCBI taxonomy): domain Eukaryota; kingdom Metazoa; phylum Arthropoda; class Branchiopoda; order Anostraca; family Artemiidae; genus Artemia; species Artemia sp. Qi Xiang Cuo. The sequence goes on along the minus strand of NC_142809.1, from coordinate 59,222,931 downwards.
TGTGTTCTTTGGTAAAATTCAGTAGAGAACTTGAACTTTTCTTCACTTCATTGAGAAAATTTTAAATTGGACTAGAACTTTTTATCTTCAGTGAAAATAATCACAAGTATGGTATTAATTTTTCTATCTCCCACCGAAAAATTTAGAATTGAACTTTAAATTTCTTTATGTCATTGTGAAATAAAGAAGTGAAATAGAAGATTTTTGTTTTCTCTGGAGAATTTAGAATTGAAGTATGTTGTTTGGTTAAGTTTAGAAGAAAGCATGAACTTTACTTGAATTCTTTGAGAAAATTTTAAATTCAACTAAAACTTTTTATCTTCCCTGAAAATATTCACAAGTATGGTATTACTTTTTCTATCTTCCACCGAACAATTAGAATTGAAATTTAAATTTCTTTATGTCTTTGTGAAATAAAGAACTGAAGTGGAAGATTTTTATTTTCTCTGGAGAAATTAGAATTGAAGTGTGTTCTTTGGTAAAATTCAGAAGAGAACTTGAACTTTTCTTCCCTTCGTTGAGAAAATTTTAAACTGAACTAGAACTTTTTTTTCTTCCGGGAAAATATTCACAAGTATGGTATTGCTTTTTCTATCTTCCACTGAAAGAATTATAATTGAAATTTAAATTTATTTATTCCTTTGTGAAATCGAGAACTGAAGTGGAAGATTTTGTTTTCTCTGAATAAATTAGAATTGAAGTTTGATTTTTGGTATAATTCCAAAGAGAACTTGAACTTTTTTATCTTCAGTGAAAAATTTCGAACAGTATTTTAAATTTTTCATCTCTTCGAGACAGATCTGAACTAAATTGGAAAATTTTTATATTATTTGAAAAAATAGAAATAATCAATGACTAATTTCTTTTTCATTGAGAAAATTCAGAATAGAACTTGAACTTTCCTTGACTTCGTTGAGAAAATTTTAAATTGAACTAGAACTTTTTATCTTCCGGGAAAATATTCACAAGTATGGTATTACTTTTTCTATCTTCCACCGAAAAATTTAGAATTGAACTTTAAATTTCTTTGTCTTTTGTGAATTAAAGAACTGAAGTGGAAGATTTTTATTTTCTCTGTAGAAATTAGAATTGAATTGTGTTCTTTGGTAAAATTCAGTAGAGAACTTGAACTTTTCTTCACTTCATTGAGAAAATTTAAAATTGAACTAGAACTTTTTATCTTCCTTGAAAATAATCACAAGTATGGTATTAATTTTTCTATCTCCCACCGAAAAATTTAGAATTGAACTTTAAACTTCTTTATGTCTTTATGAAATAAAGAACTGAAGTTGAAGATTTTTGTTTTCTCTGGAGAAATTAGAATTGAAGTATGTTGTTTGGTAAAGTTTAGAAGAGAGCATGAACTTTCTTTAACTTCGTTGATAAAATTTTAAATTCAACTAGAACTTTTTATCTTCCGTGAAAATATTCACAAGTATGGTATTACTTTTTCTATCTTCCACCAAAATTTAGAATAGAACTTTAAATTTCTTTGTCTTTTGTGAAATAAAGAACTTAAGTGGAAGATTTTTATTTTCTCTGGAGAAATTAGAATTGAAGTGAGTTCCTTGGTAAAGTTCAGAAGAGAACTAGAACTTTTCTTCACTTCGTTGAGAAAATTTTAAATTGTACTAGAAATTTTATCTTCCGTGAAAATATTCACACGTATGGTATTACTTTTTCGATCTTCCACCGAAAAATTTAGAATTGAACTTTAAATTTCTTTATGTCTGTGAAATAAAGAACTGAAGTGGAGGATTTTTGTTTTCTCTGGTGAACTAAGAATAGAAGAGTGTTCTTTGGTAAAGTTCAGAAGAGAACTTGAACTTTTTTATCTTCAGTGAAAAATTTGGAACAGTATTTTAAATTTTTCATCTCTTCGAGCCAGATCTGAACTGAAGTGGAAAATTTTTATATTATTTGGAAAAATAGAAATGATCAATGACTAATTTCTTTTTCATTGAGAAAATTCAGAAGAGAACTTGAACTTTCCTTGACTTCGTTGAGAAAATTTTAAATTGAACTAGAACTTTTTATCTTCCGTGAAAATATTCACAAGTATGGTATTACTTTTTCTATCTTCCACCGAAAAATTAGAATTGAACTTTAAATTTCTTTATGTCTTTGTGAAATAAAGTATAAGTATAGTTGTAAAGTATAGTTGGGAGTGAAAAAGATAAGTACTTCAAGTTGCAAAATGGGTTTAGGAGGGACATTAAGAAAGTAACTTGCTCTGAAATGGTCTTTGAAAAGTATTTCTTGGTGTTGGGACATCCAAAAAGCTGTAAAGTATAGTTTTGAGTGAAAAAGATAAGTACTTCAAGTTGCAAAATGGATTTAGGAGGGACATTAAGAAAGTAACCTGCTATGATATGTTTTTTGAAATGTATTTCTTGGTTTTGAGGAATACATAAAGCTTTAAATTATAGTTGTGAGTTAAAAAGATAAGTAATTAAAATTGGAAAATTGATTTAGGAGGGAAAATCAGAATGGAACTTGCTCTGAAATGGTCTTTGAAAGATATTTCTTGGTGTTGGGACACTCAAAAAGCTGTAAAGTATAGTTGTTGGTGAAAAAGATAAGTACTTCAAGTTGGAAAATGGGTTTAGGAGGAACATTAAGAAGGTAACTTGCTCTGAAATGGTCTTTGAAAAGTATTTCTTGATGTTGAGGTATCCAAAAAGCTGTAAAGTATAGTTGGGAGTGAAAAAGATAAGCACTTCAAGTTGGAAAATGGGTTTAGGAGGGACATTAAGAAAGTAACTTGCTCTGAAATAGTCTTTGAAAAGTATTTCTTGGTGTTGAGGTATCCAAAAAGCTGTAAAGTATAGTTGTGGCTAAAAAAGATAAGTACTTCAAGTTGGAAAATGGGTTTAGGAGGGACATTAAGAAAGTAACTTGCTCTGAAATGGTCTTTGAAAAGTATTTCTTGGTTTTGGGACACTCAAAAAGCTTCAAAGTATAGTTGTGTGTGAAAAAGATAAGTCCTTGAAGTTGGAAAATGGGTTTAGGAGGGACATTAAGAAAGTAACTTGCTCTGAAATGGTCTTTGAAAAGTCTTTCTTGGTGTTGAGGTATCCAAAAAGCTGTAATTTATAGTTGGGAGTGAAAAAGATAAGTACTTCAAATTGCAAAATGGGTTTAGGAGGGACATTAAGAAAGTAGCTTGCTCTGAAATGGTCTTTGAAAAGTATTTCTTGGTGTTGGGACACTCAAAAAGCTGTAAAGTATAGTTGTGAGTTAAAAAGATAAGTACTTCAAGTTGGAAAATTGGTTTAGGAGGGACATTAAGAAAGTAACTTGCTCTGAAATGGTCTTTGAAAAGTATTTCTTGGTGTTGGGACACTCAAAAAGCTGTAAAGTATAGTTGTGGGTGAAAAAGATAAGTACTTCAAGTTGGAAAATGGGTTTAGGAGGAACATTAAGAAGGTAACTTGCTTTGAAATGGTCTTTGAAAAGTATTTCTTGATGTTGAGGTATCCAAAAAGCTGTAAAGTATAGTTGTGAGTGAAAAAGATAAGTACTTCAAGTTGGAAAATGGGTTTAGTAGGGACATTAAGAAAATAAATTGCTCTGAAATGGTCTTTGAAAAGTATTTCTTGGTGTTGAGGTATCCAAAAAGCTGTAAAGTATAGTTGTGAATGAAAAATATAAGTACTTCAAGTTGGAAATTGGGTTTAGGAGGGACATTAACAAAGTATCTTGCTATGAAATGTTCTTTGAAAAGTGTTTATTGGTGTTGGGAAACTCAAAAATCTGTAAATTATAGTTGTGGGTGAAAAATATAAGTACTTCAAGTTGGAAAATGGGTTTGGGAGGGACATTAAGAAAGTAGCTTGCTCTGAAATGGTCTTTGAAAGGTATTTCTTGGTGTTGGGACACTTAAAAAGCTGTAAAGTATAGTTGTGAGTGAAAAAGATAAGTACTTCAAGTTGGAAAATTGGTTTAGGAGGAACATTAAGAAGGTAACTTGCTCTGAAATGGTCTTTGAAAAGTATTTCTTGTTGTTGAGGTATCCAAAAAGCTGTAAAGTATAGTTGGGAGTGAAAAAGATAAGTACTTCAAGTTGGAAAATGGGTTTAGGAGGGACATTAAGAAAGTAACTTGCTCTGAAATGGTCTTTGAAATGTATGTCTTGGTGTTGAGGCATCCAAAAAGCTGTAAAGTATAGTTGTGAGTGAAAAATATAAGTACTTCAAGTTTGAAAATGGGTTTAGGAGGGACATTAAGAAAGTAACTTGCTCTGAAATGGTCTTTGAAAGGTATTTCTTGGTGTTGGGACACTCAAAAAGCTGTAAAGTATAGTTTTGGGTGAAAAATATAAGTACTTCCACTTGGAAACTGGGTGTAGAAGGAATATTAAAAATGCAAATTGCTCTTAAATGGTCTTTGAAAAGTATTTATTGGTTTTGAGATATCCAAAAAGCTGTAAAGTATAGTTGTTTGTGAAAGAGATAATTACTTCAAGTTGCAAAATGTGGTTAGGAGGGACATTAAGAAAGTAACTTGCTCTGAAATGGTCTTTGAAAAGTATTTCTTGGTGATGTGACACTCAAAAAGCTGTAAAGTATAGTTGTGAGTGAAAAAGATAAGTACTTCAAGTTGGAAAATGGGTTTAGGAGGGACATTAAGAAAGTAACTTGCTTGTCTTAGTCGATTACGTCATTCTATGCCCATAAATGAATTCCCGTCATGACCTTCTGATAGGGTTCTACCGATTATGTAATCAATTTCTCAGAAATCCATTTGTCCTAGTTGATTACGTCATTCTATACCCATAAATGGATTCCCGTCAGGACCTCCTGATAGGGTTCTACCGATTATGTAATCAATTTCTCGGGAATTCTCTCCATTCGATTACGCAATCAATATATCTCTTCCCCACCTTCTCCTTAGAAACAACAAATTAATTCCCCTTTCTTGAATCAATAATTCCCCTTAGAAACAACAAATTAATTCCCATTTTGTGATATATCAATCAATCTTGACATCACCTGTCAGACTTTATTAAACTTTGCCTGGAAACAATTTGATTAATGACTGACAGCACAGGTGTTCCAAATTCCCAATCGTTTTAATTAACCACATGTTCTCCCTAGGGAGGCTATGCCCATATTAGGTGTTAAAAAAAGTTGTAGGTGGCAGCACGGTGTTCTCGTGGGATCAATTGAGGCCTTTCTACTCGCATCCGTGATCTTTCTTCTGGCAAAAAATACAAAATTCCAAATTTTTTCAGAGAGACACTTGAAACCTGTACAGTAGTGTTGTCTGATACGCTGAATCTGATGATGTAATTTTCATAATGATTCTGTGATTTTTAGGGGGTACCCCCCTTTTTTTCTCAAAAATCAGGCAAATTTTTTCAGGCTCGTAACCTTTTATAGGTAAGACTAAACTTAATTAAACTTAAATATTTGAAATCAGCATAAAACTCCGATTCTTTTGACATACCTATTGGTATCAACAATCAGCTTTTTAGTTTCGGTTACTATTGAGCCGGGTTTCTCCTTACTTACAGTTGGTTACCACGAACTGTTTGATACTCGAAAGAAGTCTCCTGGGAGAATGTTCAAAAAATAAAGCATGAGTGAAATGGAGTAAGAAACTGAATATCAAACTGTTCGTGGTAAGGAGCGATTCGGCCTAATAGTAAACTAAGCTCTAAAAAAAACAGAATTCCGATAACAATAGATGCATCAATAGAATAGCCAGAGAAAATTTGGCTGACTTTCGAAACAGAGTGGACATATCCTCCAAAAGTTAAGGAGTCTTATTGAAAATCGTACCATCAGATTCAGCATATCAGAGAACCCTACCGCAGAGGTTTCAATCTCGTTGTATTTTTTGCCAGAAGAAAGGTCACGGATGCGTGTTTTTGGTTTTTTGTCATTTTTTTTTCTTTGTTCTTCCCAGGGGTGATCGTATCAAACCAATGATTATAAAGATCAGAAAAGGGCTCACTTAACAGGAAATTAAAAGTTCTAGATTCCTTTTTAAGCGACCAAAAAGATTGGGAGGGCAACTCCCGAGCCCCCTTTTCCCCCAAAGTCTTCCGATGAAAATTTTGAGACAGCCATTTTGTACAGCATAGCTGGAAGATTCAAGAATTATACCTTTGGGGATGAGATGACCCCCCGTAGCCCCCGGGCAAAGGGCTGCAAGTTATAACATTTGCCCATTATTAAAATATAGTATTTGTTATTGGGAAGCACGCAGACACTTTTCAGGGGGAAGGGGAGGACTTCTGCAGGGGATTTTCCATGGGGACAGTTTTCCATGGGGATGGAAGTTTCCGGGGGGTGAAGTTTTCAAGGTAAATTTTACTCGGGGAAATTTGCCAGAGCTCCTATATGAAATTATTTTTATTTGTCTTACTTTTTCCTTGGTGACTCAGTTTTCCCTGTCGAGATGTTCCAGAGGAATTGCCTGGGGAAAATTATCAGCAGGGTTGGAATTTTTGGGGCATTATATGCGGAAGGGGGAGGGAATCTTCCACCGGAGAAATTCTCCTTGGAGAAATTTTCCAGGAAGGAAATTCTCCAGGAAATTCAGGGGGAGTTTTCTGCAGGAAAATCTTTCCATTTAGGGGGAGGCTATTGCTGAGAAAATTTTTCCACGGAGGGGAGATTTATCCTGGTTGAAAGCAAAATAAACACATTGAAATATTATACAAGTCAATACAGATTTTATGTGTAGTAAAAACAAAACTTGGGCTATTTTAAAGGGTTTACATTTTGTTCGCGAAATAACGTTTCAGCTTTTCTTACTAAATAATTAAACATATTGTTACAACATAATTCCATTTGCTTTTTTTTAATTTTTTGTCCTGTCCCTTGCCGTTTTGTACAGTGCGTTTTCAGAATTCGTTGAACGCCTCTTTTTTTTCCTTTTTTGGCCTGAAGGGTCTATACATTTCTGTGTGCTCATTTTGAAGATGTATGCAGTTCTTTCCAACTGTCAATTTTTTTGTGGGAGGCAGGGGGGGAGGGTGATTCCCCAGCATTATTTGAAAAATGCCAGAAACTGAATAAAAAAAACAAGTTTTTCCAGCTCAAAGAAAGGAGCAACATTAGAAATTAAAATGAAAAGAAATTTTTCCGTATATGAGGGGGTTGCCCGCTCTTCAATGCCTTGCTCTCCGAGCTACAATTCTAAAATAATTAGGACAAAATTGCAAACTTTGGCATAAGGAGTGAGGTATTAAGGAGGGGGCAACCCTCTCATATACGGAGTAATTTCTGTTCGTTTTCAGTTTTAATGTTGCTCCTTACTTTCAGTTCAAAAAACTTGTTTTTTTTCTATTTAACGAACTAAGAACAGAATTCCCTTTTTTTATTTAATATATTAGACGCATTACTCAGCTCTCTTCAACATTTTTATGAGTGAATTGGATGTGAAACTTTTCTTGGTAGTGTGCTGAAAAGATATTATTTGGACAATCTGTACATACATAATGTTTTTTCACTGAGTTCATGATCCCTCTCAACATACCCTGATAGTTTAACCTTAATTGCCTAGCCGTTCTTGATATATTACACATACATCCTTTTGACAACCTGGATGTATACAGTCTCTTCTCCAACATTCCTGAAAGTTTCAACTTAATACCCTTAACCGTCCCTAAGAAGCCTTATCTTTATACTCTTAGCCATCCATGAGATTTTGCACACACCATTTTGACAAGCTGCATCCACAGAGCATCTTTGATTTAGTTAAACGTCACAATCAACATTTCCTAACAGTTTCAATTCCCTTAACTGCTCTTGAGTTATTGCAGATATGCCGTCACAACAACCGGGATGTATATGGTGTTTTCTTTTTAGTTTATCATCCCCCTTAACATTCCCTCAAAGTTTCAACTTGAGACCCGTAGCCATTACTTAGATCAATATCACAACATAAATATTATACACTATGAAATATTCTTATTCTCTCCATTAAAGATTTTTGGGATAGACCAGTCTCGCACATTTCTTTTTGACTCCGCCATCGCTCGTGCTCAATGACAAACTGCCAGACAGCAACTGAAGCTATTAGGAATTACACAAAGGGGAAAACATCCCTTTGCACGCGCTGTGATGTGTCCCATTTCTGAACAAAATTTTCCTTACTGTATAATATTTATACTGTGGATAAATATAGAAAAGCCTAGATACGCCCTTTTAACAATCTGGATACACTTAATGTCTTTTTATTTAGTCCAACAACCCCCTAAGCATTCTCATGACGTTTTACCTTAATACCCTTAGCGGTTCCTGAGATTTTTCATATACGCTTTTATGAGCACCTGGATGCATGTAATATATTTTCATTTATTTTAACATCCCCTTTCAACATTCCCTGAAATTTTCAACTAAATAACCTTCAGCATTCCTGGGATATTGCTGACAAGATTTTTTGACAACCTTGATGTACTCAAACTCTTTTGATTTAGTTCAGTAGCATTAGCAGTCGCAGTAGTAGTAGTAGTAGTAGCTGTAGTAGTATTAGTAACAGTAGCAGTAGCAATAGAAGTAGCAGTAGCAGTCACAGTCGCAAACAAAGTAATAGCAATATTGGTTGCAATTAACTGCAGGCAAGTCCCACATAGTTGCAGTCGAAGTCGCAAGTAGCCATAGTTGCAGTCGTATTCAAAAGTAGTCACAGTTGTCAGTAGGCACAGTCACAAGTAGTCACAAGTAGTCATAGATGCAACTAGTTGCAGTCGCAAGTAGTCGTAGTTGGAATCAGTCGCATCCGGAAGTAGGCCAAGTCGCAAGTAGTCACAGCTGCACTCGCAGGTAGTCGCAATCGCAAGTAGTTACAAGCAGTCACAGGCGCAAGTAGTCGTAGTTGCTAAAAGTCACAGTCATAAGTAGCAGTAGTCGCAGTCGTAAGTAGTCACGGTCACAAGTAGTTGCAGCACAGTCACAAGTAATCGTTGCCACAGTCGCAAGTAGTCGGAGTAGAAGGTAGTTTAGTCGTAAGTGGTCGCAGCTGCAAGTAGTCGCAGTTGCTGTCGCAGTACTAGTAGTAGTAACCCTGACATTTTCACCTCAATACCCAAAGCCTTTTTGGAGGTACACCCAGGATCATACCATCCCCCTATCCCAGTAATAAATCCTACACGTAAACATTGGACAAATTGCATAAATTACAACTCTTGTACCGGGCCTGGGCGGGGTCTTGCCTTCCCCGGAGAAATATTTATTGAACCTTCTTACTGTTTAGAACAAAATAACTCTCTCAAGACTTCGGTCATTGCTGAGGGGGTGAAACCTAAAAAGGATAAAGGAGGTTACTTTCTCTCTAATCATTTTGCAAGATCCCACTCAACTTACCCTAGAATTTTCAGCTTAATACCCTTAGCCATTCCTGAGATATTGCTGATACGCCCTTTTGACGACCAGCATCCGCCAATGTGTTTAGACTTTGTTCAACATTTCTTGACAGTTTTACTTAGATACCCTATTCCATTTTCAAAACACAGAATCAAACTTAGCCCGCTTTCCGAATAACAAACCTTACTTGTAAACAGTGGACAACTTACATAACTAACAGCCCTTGTCCCAGGAGCTGTGGGGGTCATGTCATCCCCGAAGGCATAATTATTTGATCTTAGACTGTTTTAAATGAAATTATGGCTCAAAATTCCGACCGGATGTCTTTGGATGGAGGGCAGCTGAAAAGGGCGTGAGAGGGGAGGGAGGCTGGTTGCCCTCTGACAACTTTTGAAACTTAAAAGGTCATTAGAACTTTCAATTCCCGATGGAATGAGCCCCGTCCAAATTTTTCACGACCACCCCTCCCCCCATATGAACTTATTCTGGGAAAAAATAAATAACAAATAAATAGTAAACTGAAGGCTTAAGGCTCTTTACTGCAAGCAATGTCGACTTTAGAGGCCCTAAATAGTGATGTCTGGATATTGACGTCTTTGGACAGTGACTTGTTAAAACAGGTAATTTGAACTAAAAACATATATAAACGACACTATGTGTGGATGCAACTAATACAGTTTTGAATTTTGCTCACCGTGCATGAAAGATTAAAACGAAATTTGCATATTAATTTTGGCAGATTTATTCCGTATATGAAGGGCTGCCCCCTCTTCAGTACCTTGTTCCTTACGCTGCAGCTGTTGGAAACTCGTGTTTGTCTCTGAAAAATACGACCAACGCTCACTAGCGTTAATCAAGAAAATCAGGCTATAAATAAAAAAATAAAATCATTTTTTGTAATGTTTTACTTTAATATTCTTTATGCCGAAGATAAGAAAGCTACTTTTGCAAAAATGACATAATAGCTATTTTTTGTATACTACCCTAGGTCAAATTATTTTAAAATCAACAAAGTAGTTTTAAGAGAGTTTAGTCTTTTGGGGGAAATCTGAGCTTTAATTGTAATAAATTTTGACCTTTAATAAAAATCCAAGTTCTAATATTTTAAATTAAGTTCTTTTTAATTTGTCCTCATGATGAAATGAAAATATAAAACGGGTAAAGAAAAGATTTATTTAAGAAAGTGCAATAAAAAAAATACATTTTATGACGAATAAATCTAAAGTCTGAATATTTTTGCTGCACTTCTAGAAGCCTTTATGTATGAAGAGAAAAGACAGAGAAAAATTAGCTGAAAGAAAATATAACAAACTATAGAATTACATAAACATTTTTTATTCCACTTCCTACCCTCCCCTCCACTGGTTTTTCCAATTACAGCCAGTTAAATAAATTGTGGTATTTACACTGATCAGCAACGCTTTTTTTAACTTTTATCTACAAGTTAATCTCCTAGACATTTGTTTTTCTACTTTTTTCGATGGCCATTTGATCCTGCTTAGAAACGAGCATAATATAGAGAAAAATAAAGGAGTCGCCTTTCTTTGTTTTCTTCAACATGGATATCATATTTTTATCAGGCATTAAGCAATCCCTAAATCTGAACATTTATTTCATGCATTAGTTCATTCGACCAAATAAGGGGTGAAGGAAAATATGATAAAAACAAACTGGTTTATCAAACAGTTCGTGGTAAAGAACTATAAGTAAGGAGCGACCCGGCTCAATAGTAACCGAAACTCTAAAAAACGGAATTGACGGAAGAGATGCATTAAAAGAATCAGATTTTTATGCTGATTTCAAATATTTAAGTTTTATCAAGTTTAGTCTTACCCATCAAAAGCCACGTGCCTGAGAAAATTTGCCTTATTTTCGGAAGAAGGGGAAAATGCCCCCTAAAAGTCATAGAATTTTAATCTTCAGATTCAGAGTATCAGAGAAACCTACTATAAAAGTTTCAAGCTCCTATCTGCAAAAATGTGGAATTTTGTAATTTTTTTGCCAGCAGGAAGATCACGGATACGTGTTTATTTGTTTGTTTTTTTCTTTTTTTCCGGGGGTGATTTTATCGGCCCCAGTGGTCCTAGAAAATCGCGTGAGGGCTCTTTCGAACGGAAATTAAAAAGTGCCCTTTTTAAGTAACCAAAAAAATGGAGGGCAACTAGGCCCCTTCCTACGCTCATTTTTTTCCCAAAGTCACACGATCAAAACTTTGAGATAGTCATTTTGTTCAGCATGGTCGAAAAATAACATAAATATGTCTTTGAGGATGACTTAATCCCCCACAGTCCCCGGGGGAAGGTCTGCAAGTTGTTAACTTTGCCCAATGTTTACATATAGTATTGGTTATTGGGAAGTATACGGAACTTTTCAGGGGGATTTTTTCTGGTAGTTGGGGGGGATAAGTGAAGTTTACGTGGGAGGATCTTTCCACGGAGGAAGTTTTCATGGGGGAAAGGGCATTGCTATTAAGGGGGTACCGGATGTCCCAGTATTATTAAAAAAAAACAATAAGAAATTAAATAAAAAAAACAATTTTTCTCAACTGAAAGTAAGGAGCAATAATTAAAACTTAAAACCAACAGAAATTATTTAGCTATAGCTCTTATGAAAGTACTAAGAAATCTTTGGCTTAAAGAGCGAGGCATTGACTAGGGGGTGAACCCAATCATATACGTAATATTTTCTGTTCGTTTTAAGTTTTGATGTTGCTCCTTACTTTCATTGAAAAACTTGTTTTTGTATGTTTAATTTCTGATCCTTTTTTAAATAATGCTGGGAAATCCGGCGCCCCCTTCATAGCAATGTCCCTTCTCCCATGAAAACTTCCTTCATGGAAAGATCCTCCCACGTAACGCATTCGCTATCCCCAAATTTTCGGCTACCAAATCTTTGTTTGACCTTACTGATGAATTTTTTGTTTAATGAAAGATCTTAAGCCGAACTGGCCAGCCATGACAAAAAACCAACAGAGAGAAAAATCTCTAAAAAAAACAAACAAACGAGACTGTGGCCAGTGGTTAGAAAAGAAAACAACAAAAACAAACCACCGCGGAGTGTGCGAGTTCATACAAACAAGGCGTATTCATCACAAAAGACACAAGAGGAAAACTATAAAAAAAGAAAAACAAGATAAAACTAAAAACAAAAAAAACCACCAACCAAAAAAAAAAAAAAAAACCCCCCAAAAGCACAAAAATGTACAAACGGAGCAAACTGATCCACGTAGGGAAAGGGTGCTAATATAGAGTTACTTCAGTGAGGACACCAGAGTAACTGAGGAAAAATAAAAAAACTGTAAATTACATTAATTATTCTGTTGCGAAATAATCCTTTTGTTAGCTATTACTGAAGCAAATCGTTTTGGTCTAGCAGGTAAAATAGTCCCCTGGTGATTATTTAAAATCTTTACTCCCTTATTGACTGTTGAATCACTCTTTAGAAGGTTATCATAAATTGGGTCAATATTTAAATTACCCGTGTCCCTATTTATGGAATGGTTAGCAAACATATGTTTTTTAATTTCTATGGCTTCCCTGGCCCATTGGGTGTACCCCTTATCATTAGAAATAGCCAAGGCTTCATCAAGTTTTACAAAATGATCTTGTTGAATCCAAATATGCTCTGCTAAAGCTGAAACGAAAGTTTCTGGAGGCTTGCTTAATTGTAGCGTTTTTTCTATTGAGTTTCGGTGTTCAATAAAACTTTCAACAAATTGTTGGTGAGTCCTACCAATATAGAACTTCCCACAAGAACACGGAATTTTATACACCCCACTTACTAAATTTCCCCGAGTTAAATCCCTACCAGAACTAAAAAAACTACCCATTGGCTTCAACAATTGGAAACATGTATCAATACCAAATTTACGTAAAACCCATGAAAGTTTCTCACCCAAACCAGGTACATATGGTAATGAAATAAAGCTTTTTGATACAACTAAATCTAAAGACTGAGAAACCTCAATAATCCTACTATTATGTTTAACCCGTCTATTTTCCATTATTTTATCAATGAACTTAATTGGATAACTATTACAAAACAAAATATCCCTCAAGTAAAAAAGTTCCGAATCCAGAAAGTCCTGTGAATAAATTACAAAGACTCTATGCACTAGTAAAATTGCAACCCTCCTTTTTACCGACAGTGGATTGTAAAAATGAAAATTTTAATACTAATCGTTGTGTATTGGTCTTCTGTAGATCAACAAAAGTAAATGGATATCCCTAATAATTAATTAAATATCCAGAAAAGTTAATTTATTATTATCTTCAAATTCAACTGTAAATTTAACATTATTATCGAAACTATTTAAATGCTTACAAAATAGGTCTAAGGAGTCCAATCCATGTTTCCAAACGCACACTACATCATCCATGAACCTACCCCAGAAGCAAAGGGAGATTCTAAAACTGTTTACAGCGGAGGTTTCAATAGCATATATGAATAGATTTGCCAATAAAATAGAAAGAGAAACCTATATATTAAACACAAAAAATTTGTATATAAAACTGCCCTCTAAAACCACCATAACAACAATATTCATGTACCAGAATAATTAGTCTCCTAATGACTTTATTATCCGGACTGGCTGACGTCACATTCTGTCTTAAATCCAAATGGTTTTATAATTTAATTTTTAAATATCCTCGCACCTTTTTTAAATATGATTTTTGTGTTCGCAAAAGTGGACGCAAAGCTACCGACAACCATTGCCCTAATTTTGAAACAGGTGACGGAAAAGCTGACACAATGGGGCCGAGGGGGGGTCCAGTCTTATAAATCTTAGGAAGACCATAAATCTTATATGCCGAACAGACCCTCGGATAATATTTGTTATAAAACTGTGGGGTAATGTGAAAATTATTTTTCATTGACTCTAATTCCTTTCTTGTTGATTTTACATATTTATCTGTAGGATCAAAATCAAGTTTTTTGTATGTAATAGTGTCCGAAATAATGGAATTCAATTGATTATTATAGTCTTCAGTGTTCATAATTACGATCGTGTTTCCCTTATCGGCTCTGGTGATAGTAAGGAATTTATCCTTTTTCAAATCAGAAAGGATTTTAATGTAATTTTTTTTTTGTGAAATGTCTTTACCAATTAAGTTCATATTAAAGGTGTTTAGTTTTATTACGATCTCAGCTCTGAGTTCTTGAGGAGTATCAACCTTATCTATAGAAGCCATAATTCCTGACTCCACCTTTGAAATTATTTTTTTTTATCTTTGAAAACTAAACACCTTTAATATGAACTTAATTGGTAAAGACATTTCACACAAAAAAAAAATGACATTAAAATCCTTTCTGATTTGAAAAAGGATAAATTCCTTACTATCACTTGAGCTGATAAGCGAAACACGATTGTAATTATGAACACTGAAGATGATAAAAATAATTTGAATTCCATTAATTCAGACACGATTACATACAAAAAACTTGACTTTGATCCTACAGATAAATATGTAAAATCGACTAGAAAGGACATAGAGTCAATGAAAAGTAATTTTCACATTACCCCACAGTTTTAGAACAAATATTATCCTAGGGGTTGTTCGGCACCCAAGATCTATGGTCTACCTAAGATTCATAAGACTGGATCCCCCCTCCGCCCCATTGTGTCAACTTTTCTGTCACCTGTTTCAAAATTAGGAAAATGGTTGTCGGTAGCTTTGCGTCCACTTTCTGGAACACAAAAATCATATTTAAAAAAGGTGCGAGGATATTTTAAAAAGTAAATTAGAAAAACACTTTGATTTAATACAGGATGTGACGTTAGCCAGTTTGGATATTGATGTCATTATGAGACTAATTATTCTGGTAAATAAATTTTATTTTGATTTTGGTTTTCGATGTGATTTTTATAGAAAAATTTTTTGTTTACTTATGGGGGCTTCTCTTTCTCTTTTATTGTCAAATCTATTCATTGATGACATTGAAACCTCCGGTATAAAAATTTTTAGAATCTCCCATTGATTCTGGGGTATGTTCATGGATGATTTGGTGTGCTTTTGGAAACATGGATTGGGCTCCTTAGACCTATTTTGTAAACATTTAAATAGTTTTGACATTAATATTAAATTTACAGTTGAATTGAGGATAATATTAAATTACCATTTCTGGATATTTTATTAATTAAAAGGGATCTCCAATTACTTTTCTCGATTTACAGAAAACCAACGCACAATGATAGGTATTTAAATTTTCATTCTTACCACCCTATGTCGGTGAAAAGGGGGTTGTAATTTCACTAGTGGATAGAGCCTTTAGAATTTGTTCCCAGGAATTTCTGGATTCGGAATTGTTATACTTGAGGGATATTTTGTTTTGTATTAGTTATCCAATTAAGTTCATTGATAAAGTAATTGAAAATTGACGGGTTAAACATAATAGTAGGGTTATTGAGGTTTCTCAGTCTTTAGATTTAGTTGTATCAAAAAGCTTCATTTACCATATTTACCTGGTTTGGGTGAGAAACTTTCACGGGTTTTACGTAAATTTGGTATTGATACTTGTTTCCAATCGTTGAGGCCAATGGGTAGTTTTTTAGTTCTGGTAAGGATTTAACTCAGGGAATTATAATAAGTGGGGTGTATAAAATTCCGTGTTCTTGTGGGAAGTTCTATATTGGTAGGACTCACCAACAATTTGTTGAAAGGTTTATTGAACACCAAAACTCAATAGAAAAAACCCTACAATTAAGCAAGCCTCCAGAAACTTTCGTTTCAGCTTTAGCAGAGCATATTTGGCTTCAACCAGATCATTTTGTAAAATTTGATGAAGCCTTGGCTATTTCTAATGATAAGGGGTACACCCAATGGGCCAGGGAAGCCATAAAAATTAAAAAACATATGTTTGCTAACCTTTCCATAAATAGGGACACGGGTAATTTAAATATTGACCCAATTTATGATAACCTTCTAAAGAGTGAATCAACAGTCAATAAGGGAGTAAACATTTTAAGTAATCACCAGGGGACTATTTTACCTGCTAGACCAAAACGATTTGCTTCAGTAATAGCTAACAAAAAGATTATTTTGCAACTGAATAATTAATGTAATTTAAAGTTTTTTTATTTTTCCTCAGTTACTCTGGTGTCCTCACTGAAGTAACACTATACTAGCATTTTTTCACTACGTGGATCAGTTTGCGCCGATTTTAAATTTGTTTTTTTTTTTTGGTGGTGGTTTTATTTGTGTTTAGTTTTATCTTGTTTTTTTTTATATTGTTCTTCTTGTGTGTCTTTCGTGCTGAAGACGCTTTGTTTGTATACAGGCGAAATATCCGCGTTGTTTTGTTTCTGTTGTTTTCTTTTCTCTCCACTGGCCACAGTCTCGTTTGTTTTTTTTTTTTTAGAGATTTTTCTCTTTGTTGGAATTTTTTGTTTGCAACAAAGTGTGAGTAGTACTTTCCTGTAAGTAGTTTAAAAGGAGCCCAGGGTTACATTTAGTATCGAAATTGCGATTTGACTCTCTCCCTATATCAGTTTGGTCACTTATAGGGAAGGGCACTAGATAATACGATTGAATGAGTCCTACTCATAAAATCTACAGCCAGCCATTTCAGACGATGACGAATGGGAGGGGGGCTGTCAATTATAATACACGATCACTCTCCTAAATCACCTCCATTGCGTCGACTGTAATAAGTGGATTAATCGAAAAATCTAAAAAAAAAAACGTTTTCAAAGAAAATTAAGGAAATACATTAGACCGAAAGCGTACAGAGCTAAATTTGAAATTCAAATTCAAAACGAACAGAAACCACTGTCAATGGATAAATAACACCAGAAATGGACGGAAATCAAATAAATCTTCAACTCAAACTTAAGGCGAACAGAAATTACCACAAGCACGAGTAAGTCAAACGCTCTTCAAACCTTCTAAAGACCATGAACGTCATTCGCGCTTCAATGAAGAAAAAACTACTGGAGCTGCTTTGTTTTTGTTTGTTATCACATCAACAAAAAAAAATTAATAATTTACAAAATTTAATATAAAAAATAAGAATATAAATTAAGAACTTGAATTAAATAAATATTAAATTTAAAAATTAAAGTTCCTAAATTATAAAAGGTGATCTGAGCCTTTGATACCCATCATACCCTTTATGCACACGGTGTTTTTTGGTTTAGCTCAACATCATCCTTAATATTCCACGAAAGTTTCAACTAATACCCATAGCCGTTCCCAAGATATTAGAGATACTCTTTTTTGACATCCTTGGTGCGCTTAGCGTCTTTTAATTTAAGTCAACATTTCCTAAAATTTTCAACTTAGTATCGTTTGCCTTTCCTGTGATATTGCAGATTTGTCATTTGTCAACCTGAGTGGACATATTGTCTCTTCATTTAGTCCCGCATCGCTCTTAACCATTTCCTGAAAGTTTTAACTTCATACCCTTAGTCTCTCCTGGAAATATTGCAGATATATGATTTCTAAAACATGCATTTATTTCATCGATCTCCCTCAATATACCCTAAAAGTTTGACTTTAATAACCTTAGCCTTTCCTGAGCTATTGCAAATTTGCATTTTGACCTGGATGCATATAGTGTCTTTTGATTTAGTTCAATTCCCCCCAAAACGCGCCCTGAAAGTTTCAGCTTAATATGTTTAGCCATTTCTGAAATATTACAGATACACCTTTTTAAAAACATAAATGCGTATAATGTCTTTTAATTTACTTCAACATCCCCCTTAACAAGCCCTGAAAGTTTCAACTTAATAGCCTAAGAGGCTTCTGAGATATTGCAGATCTTTCTTTTTATCAACCAGAATGCATATAATGTCTTTGGTTTATTCCGACGTCGCTCTGAACATACCTGAAAGTTTCAGCTAAATATACATGGTCTTTCCTGAGATATTGCAGAAACGTCACATTGACAACCTGGATGCACAAAGTACCTCTTGATTTAGTTGTACATCCTCCTCAACATCGTCTGAAAGTTTCAACTTGATAAGCTTAGCTAATATTCCCTTTAGATTTATTTCAAAATTTCCAACCACGTGCCCTGAAAGTTTTAATATTAAATCCTTAGCTATTCCAGAGATATTGCACATACATCGTTCAGGCAATAAAATACATAAAATGTTTTTTGATTTAATGCAACAGCCACCTCAAAACGCCCTCAGAATTTGCCACTCCTGCCACCCTTTGCCACTCCTGAGATATCTCAAATGCACCGTTTTAAACAGTGGATGCATATATTGCCTTTAATTAAATAAAAAAAATCAAGTTATTTTAACTGAAAGTAAGGAACAACGTTAAAATTTAAAACGAACAGAAATTATTCCGTATATGAAAGGGGATGTCCCCTCCTGAACGCCTCGCTCTTTACGCTAAAGTTTTTTATTGTTTTAAAAAAATAAGAGTTGTGAGAAAGTCAAACTTTAGCGAACAAAGCGAGGCGCTGAGGAGGGGACAGCCCCTTTCATATACGGAATGAGTTCTGTTCGTTTTAAGTATTAACGTTGCTCCTTACTTTCAGTTAAAAAAATCTTGTTTTTTTTAAATTTTTGAACGTTTTTGAATTAATGCTGGTTTTGATTTTGGCTCACCGTACATGAATAATTAAAACAAAATTTGCATATTAATTTTACTTTTATTTGGTTAAATGGCTTTCTCGAAACTTTTTTAATTTATTTACGAACGTCTTTATTAGTAATAATTGTACGTAACTTACGAATTAACTTACGTAACGACCCCTAGTCACGTCGACCCCTAGTCAATACCTCGCTCTTTAAGCTAAAGTTCGAATTTCGTTCCATTTCTTTAAAAATGACCCCTTAATCACAAAGGCCGTTATTTAGAATAAATAGCTCTTATGAAAGTACTAAAAAAATCTTTGGCTTAAAGAGTGAGGTGTTGACTAGAGGGTGAACCCAATCATACACGTAATATTTTCTGTTCGTTTTAAGTTTTGATGTTACTCCTTATTTTCAGTTGGAAATCTTGCTTTTTTTATATTTAATTTCTGATCTTTTTTCTAAATAATGCTCGGAAATCCGGTGACCCCTTCATAGCAATGTCCTTTCCCCTATGAAAACTTCCGTCATGGAAAGCTCTTCCCAAATAACCCCCGACCCACCCACCCCCCTACTACCAGAAAAAATCCCCCCTGAAAACGTCTGTATACTTCTGTATAAAACGTCCGTAATAACCAATACTATATGCTAACATTGGGTAAAGTTCATAACTTTCAACCCTCCTCCCGGGAACTTTGGGGGATTAAGTCATCCTAAAGGACATACTTATCATATTTTCAACCATGCTGAACAAAATGGCTATCTCAAAATTTTGATCAGGTGAATTTGGGAAAAAAATGAGCGTGGGAAGGGGCCTAGTTGCCCTCCATTTTTTTGTCACTTAAAAAGGCCACTAGAACTTTTAATTTCAGTTCCAATGAGTCCTCCCACGATATTTTAGGGCCACTGGGTCGATACGATCATCCCTGGGGAAAAAACAAACAAACAAAAGAAATAAACACGCATCCGTGATCTTTCTTCTGACAAAAAATACAAAATTCCACATTTTCGTAGATAGGAGCTTGAAACCTCTACAGTAGGGTTCTCTGATACGCTGAATATGATGGTGTGATTTTCATTAAGATTCTATAATTTTTAAGGGATCTTTTTCCCTTTTTTCGAAAATCAACCAAATTTTCTAACGCGCGTAACTTTTGATGAGTAGAACTAAACTTGATGAAAATTATATATTTGAATTCAGCATTGATATTTGATTCTTTTGATGTATCTATTGGTATCAAAAATCTGTTTTCTAGAGTTTTGGTTACCATTGAGCCGGGTCGCTCCTTACTTACAGTTCGTTACCACGAACTGTTTGATTAAGTTTAACACTCCCTGAAAGCCTAACCTTAATGCCCTTAACCTTTTCGGACATCCAAAATCAAATCTGTTCCTGTTCCTGGTAATAAAACCTATATGTGAAGAATGGGCAAATAGTATAATTTACAGCCCTTTTCCAAGGGGCTTTGGGGTTCATGTCATCCCTGGAGTTATAGTTATTGGGCCTTTCGAGTATTGTGAACAAATGTCTATCTCGGAATCTTTTTTAGAAGTCTTTGTGGGCTGAGCAGGGGATGGGTAGCTAAAAAGGTATGGGAGAGGGGCTATAAATCTCCAATCATTTTGACGCTGGAGAAGGACACAAGAATTTCCCATATCCAGTCGAACGAATTTTCTCCCTAGTTTCTAAAACCCCTCCTCACATACAAAGAAGCCATGCCAAAAGACAAAATACATATCACTCTTTGCTAAGGTAGCGCCACTGTGCTGTCTCCTATAAATATAGACAAGTAGACTTTGCCGATCGATTCGATATTGCAATTTGTCCCCCTAAATACAACTGACGTAACGAAATCAGCAAAGAATCAACATTCCCCATCCCCATACAAAGGAGAGGAATTACTAAAAAGGGCAAGTTTCTTAAGTTGCACGGTTATCAATGCAAGATGACAACGCCTAACATTATTTTATTTACGAAAATCTGTTTAGTAAGATGAAAAAAAACATTCTCGTCCCATCTGTCAGGTAAGGGAACGAATCAAACAGTTCGTGGTAACGAACTGTAAGTAAGGAGCGACCCGGCTCAATACTAACCGAAACTCTAACGAAATTTTGATACCAACGGATACATCAGAAGAATAAAATTTTTATGCTGAATTCAAATATATAAGTTCCATCAAGTTTAGTCTTACCCATCAAAAGTTACACGCCTGAGAAAATTTGCCTTATTTTTGAAAAAGGGTGAAACAACCCCTAAAAGTCACAGAACTTTAATGAAAATCACGCTAAAGTTTGACTTTGTCTCACAACTTTATTTTTCAAAACAATAAAAAAAACTTTAGCGTAAAAAGCGAGGCGTTGAGGAGGGGACAGCCCCTTTCATATACTGAATAATTTCTGTTCGTTTTAAGTTTTAATGTCGCTCCTTACTTTCAGTTAAAAAAACTTGTTTTTTAGTTAATTGTTCAAAGGGGCTAGATGAGCTAAGCTACTTATATTTAGTGGGGGGAAATTATAGCAAGCAAATACTAAGTTATTTTTTGCCAATCTAGAAACATTTAGCATTGTGAAGCTGATTTGACAACCGTACGTTTATAGCTCATTTGTTTGACACAAAAAAAAATCAATAAAAAGGACAGAAGAGTTTTGTTTCAAGGCAACGCAAATAAATATCTCAAAGGAGAGAAAATTCACACCCAACTAACAAAGCCAAGTTTGTTGATATAGCAATACAAATTAAACACGGAACAACAATTGAAATAAAAACAAAGCCTGTATAGATTTTTTTTTTCTTCCAATTTTCTAAATATTTAGGTTGAGAGACAATGGAAAGCAAAATTATTTCGAGAGTGAGTTTCAACGATATTATTTATCAAAACTATTGATAGGTAATTGTTAAAATCCCATTAGTATAAGAGAGAAAAGAACATGAAATTTAGAGCTTGTAACGTTACGACGTTAAAAAATGACTATCGTATCGACATTTTGACTGACGAATTCGAACGATTTGAACTCGCTTCATTAGAAGTTTCAGAAACTCATATTCCAGGGTTAGGAAGCATGAAATTAGGTGATATAGAATTTGTTTACTCAGGCAGGAAGGATGGGGTACATAGACAGGGAGTAGGGCTCTTGATGAATAAGGAAGCTGCTAAGTCTTGTTTAGGCTGAGAAGGTATTAATAATAAAATACTAATTGCTCATTTTATGACAAGAAAGTTTAGGATATCAGTTATAGTAGTATGTGCCCCTGTTGAACCGACTGAAGGAGATACTAGTGACTCAGATGAATTTTACTTACAGTTACAGGAGGAAATAGACAGGGTCCCAGGTAGAAATATGATGTTATTACTGGGAGATTTTAACGCCCATGTTGGTAGAACTAGAGATAGATGGTATCTTAGCCTAGGTAAATTTGGAATATGAAAACAAAATAGTAATGGATGCATGCTTTTGTGTTTTCGTAGGTATACTAATGCAAGCATAATCAACGTATTGTTTGTTCATAAAATGGCTCACAAGTTAAGGTGATATTCTTATTACAGTAAGACAAAAAATATTGCTAATTTCATTATAGTCAACCAAAGACTGGCAGGATCAATACAGGATATTAGGGTAAATAGGAGTGATTTTATTTATTTTAAAATAAAGATCACCATCTAGTATTGTCAGGGTTAATTTAAAGCTGAAATTTCGGAAGGGTAACTACCTCCCGGGAAGTTATGATGTTGGTAGACTCCAGGATGAGAATTTGAGAGAAACTTTCCAGGAACAGTTGAATACTTAACTTTCGAGTTTAAAAGTTGATAATGTGGAAGATGGTTGGAATAATTTTAGAAAAATAATTTGTGAAGTTGCTGAAGGTGTATTAGGGAAGAAATCTAGAACTGCAGCTAAGAATATTAGTGAAAAAGCTTTATGTTTATTAGAAAGGAGAAAGGACTTGTACAAGAATTATCTGAGTGATAGATCATATGAAAACAAAAGGAATTTAAAGAAAGTGGAGAAAGCATTAAGATATGAACTAAGGAGGTGTGAAGTGGAGGCCATGGATAAAATTGCCGAGGATCTGGAAGATGCAGCTAGACGGCATAATAGTAAAATATTGTACTGGCACGTTAACAAATTGAGAGGGAGTAGTCAATCTGGACTTGTCCCAGTTAAAGATAGGAATGGGGTCGCAATTAGCGATAAGGAAAAAACTAAAGCGAGATGGGCCGAATATTTTGAGAACTTGCTTAACCGAGGTAGAGTTGCAGGAAAAAATATAGAGGAAAATGAAAAAGTCTGTGATACCATGGATGTGAAGGAAGATTTGTTTTGTGAGGAGGATTTAGCAACAGTACTAAAAGGATTAAAGAATATTAAGGCTCCAGGTGCTGATAGGGTGGTAAATGAGTTTCTTAAATATGGTGGCTCTGAGGTTAGAAATAAGTTATTAAAGATTAGGAATATGATTTTTGAAAAAGGGGAAGTACTTAACGATTTTAGGAAAACCTTAATTAAGCCACTTTATAAGAAAGGTGATAAAAGCGAGTGTGGTAATTATCGTGGCATTAGTCAGGTCTCTGTAGGTAGTAAATTACTTAGTAATATGATAATTTTCAGACTGAGAGATGCCGTAGACAAAGTTTTAAGAGAAGAGCAGTGGGGTTTTAGAAAAGGTAGAGGATTTGTCGACCAAATTTTCACTCTTAGGCTAATAATTGAAAAGTGCCTGAGTTGTCAAACACCTCTGGTCCTCAGTATTCTAGGTTATGAGCAAGTGCTCGATTATGTTGATAAAAGAGCTTTAGTAAAGGTTTTATCCTTGTATGGTCTACCAGACAAATACATTAAAGTGATTAGTGCTATGTACGAGAATAATACTGCTGCGGTTAAGGTAGGAAATAAGGTTAGCAGCTGGTTTTGTATTAAATCAGGAGTTAAGCAGGGTTGTGCTCTATCCCCCTTTATATGGATTATTTTGATGGACTGTGTCTTAAGGAACACAAGAAAGACAATGGGAGACCACGGAATCAAATGGGGAAGGAAAAGTCTCCTGGGCTTAGATGATGCTAATG